>NW_027632793.1:6387115-6477846 GCF_902686455.1 Sciurus vulgaris | reverse complement strand
CCCTAAGCCAACAAGTTGAAGATTTCTACCTACTTTTTCTTCTATAAGATGCAGTGTCTCTGGTCTGATTTCAAGGTCCTTGATCCGTTGTGAGTTGAGTTTTGTGCAGGGTGAGAGATGAGGGTTTAGTTTCATTCTGTTGCATATGGATTTCCAGGTTTCTCAGCACCATTTGTTGAAGAGGCTATCTTTTCTCCATTGCATATTTTTGGCACCTTTGTCCAGTATTAGAAAATTGTACTTATTTGGTTTTGTGTCTGTGTCCTCTATTCTGTACCATTGATGTACCTGTCTATTTTGGTACAATACAATGCCATTTTTGTGACTAATACTTTGTAGTATAGTTGAAGTTCTGGTATTGTGATATCCCCTGTTTTATTCTTCATGCTAAGGATTGCTTTAGCTATTCTGGGTTTCTTATTCTTCCAGATGAATTTCATGATTGCTCGCTCTATTTCTGTAAGGTACATCATTGGGATTTAAGTGGAATTGCATTGAATCTGTATGGCACTTTTGGTAGTATGACCATTTTGACAATATTAGTTCTGGCTATTCAAGAACATGGGAGAACTTTCCATCTTCTAAGGTCTTCCTCAATTTCTTTCTTCAATGTTTTGTAGTTTTCATTGTAGAGATCTTTTACCTCTTTGGCTAGATTGATTCCCAATATTTTATATTTTTTGAGACTATAGCAAAAGGAGTTATTTTCCTCATTTCCCTTTCAGATGTTTCACCGCTTATGAATAAATATGTTTTAGATTTATGCATGTTGATTTTGTAGCCTGCTATTTTGCTGCATTCATTGATGAGGGCTAGAAGTTTTCTGGAACAGTTTTTGTGTCTTCTAAATATAGAATCATGTCATCAGCAAATAGTGACCACTTAAATTCCTCTTTTCCTATTCATATCCCTTTAATTTCTTTCGTCTGTCTAATTACTCTGGCTAGAGTTTTGAGGACAGGGTTGAATAGAAGTGGTGAAAGAGGACATCCCTGTCTTGTTCCCATTTTTAAAGGGAATGGTTTCAGTTTTTCTCCATTAAGAATGATGTTGACTATGGGCTTAGCATAAATAACCTTTACAAAGTTCAGGTATGTTCCTGCTATCCCTTTTTTTTCCTAGTGTTTTGAGCATGAAGCGGTGTTGTATTTTGTCAAACACTTTTTCTGCATCAATTGAAATAACCATATGAATCCTATCCTTAAGTCTATTGACATGATGCATTACATTTATTGAATGATGGAGGTTAAACCATCCTTGCATTCCTGGGATGAAACCCACTAGATCCTGGTGCACGATTTTCTTAATATGTTTTTGGATATGGTTTGCCAATATTTTGTTAAGGATCTTTGCATCTATATTCATCAAGGATATTGGTCTAAAATTTTCTTTCCCTGATGTGTCTTTACCTGGCTTGGGTATGAGGGAGATTTTAGCATCATAGAATGAGTTTGGTAGGATACCCTCCTTTTCTATTTCCTGGAATACTTTGAGAAGTATTGGAATGAGTTCTATTTGATGGTCTTGTAGAACTCAGCTGAGAATCTGTCTGCTTCTGGGCTTTTCTTGAATGGTAGGTTTTTAGTGGTTTCTTCTATTTCATTGCTTGATACTGATCTGTTTATATTGTGTATGTCCTGGTTCAGTTTGGAATGAGCATATGTCTCTAGAAATTTGTCAAAGTCTTCAGTAGTTTCTATTTTATTGGAATACAGATTCTCAAAGTAGCTTCTCATTATGTTATGTACCTCAGTGGTGTCTGTCCTGATATTTCCTTTGTCATCATGAATTTTAGTAATTTGAGTTTTCTCTCTCCTCTTTGTTAGTGTGGCTAAGGGTCTATTTTGTTTACTTTTTCAAAGAACCAACATTTTGTTTTGTCAATTTTTTAATTGTTTCTTTTCTTTCATTGATTCAGCTCTGATTTTAATTATTTCTTGTCTTCTACTGCTTTTGCTGTTTTTCTGTTCTTCTTTTTCTGGGGCTTTGAGCTGTAACGTTAGGTCATTTAGTTGTTAGCTTTTCATTCTTTTCTGTAATGTGCTCCATGCAAAAATTTTCCTCTTAGTACCACTTTCATAGTGTCCCAGAGGTTTTGATATGTTGTATCACCGTTCTCATTGACCTCGAAGAATTTTTTTATCTCCTCCCTGATGTTTTCTGTTTTCCATATTTCAGTCAATAGCACATTATTTAGTCTCCTGCTGTTGAAATAAGTTCAGTTTTTATTTTGAAATTGATTTCTACTCTCAGTTCATTATGGTCTGATAGAACACAAGGGAGTATCTCTATTTTTTGCATTTCCTAATGGCTTCTTTGTGGCACAACATATGGTCTATTTTTGAGAAGGTTACATGTGCTGCTAAGAAGAAAGGGAATCCTCTCGTTGATAGATGGAATATTATATATATGTCTATTAAGTGTAGGTTATTGATTGTGTTATTGAGTTCTATGGTTTCTTTGGTTGGTTTTTGTTTGGAAGATCTATCTAGTGTTGACAGCAGTGCTTAAAGTCACCCAGAATTATTGTGTTATGGTCTTTGTGATTCCTGAAATGGAGAAGGATTTGTTTGATGTACAGGGATGCACAATTGTTTGGGGCATAAATATTTACTATTGTTATGTCTTCTTGATTTATGGTTCCTTTAAGCAGTATGAAATGTCCTATTTTTTTTTCTTTTTTTGCAGTGATGGGGTCCGAACCCAGGGCATTGTGCTTGCAAGGCAAGCACTCTACCGACTGAGCTATCTCCCCAGCCCTGAAATGCCCTTTTAATTCCTTCTGAATAACTCTGGCTTGAAGTCCACTTTATCTGATATTATGATGGAAACCCCCACTTTTTTAATGAGTCCATGTGTGTGGTAAGTTTTTTCCCATCCTTTCACCTTTAGTTCTGTGGATGTCTTTTTCTATGAGATGAGCCTCTTGCAGGCAGCATATTGTTGGGTCTTTCTTTTTAATCCATTCTGCCAGTCTATGTCTTTTGATTGATTAGTTTAGGTCATTAACATTCAGGGTTATTATTGAGATATGATTTGTATTACCAGTCATTTGGGCTTATTTTTGGTTTTTAACTTGCCTGGGTTTCTCCTTTCAGTGGTTTTCCTCTAAGGTAGTTCCTCCCTTTGCTGACCTACATTGTTGTTTTTCATTTCCTCCTCATGGAATATTTTGTTGAGAACATTCTGTAGCACAGGCTTTCTATTTGTAAATTCTTTTAACTTTTGTTTATCATGGACGGATTTTTTTCATCTTCAAATCTGAAGGTTAGTTTTGCTGGGTGAAGGTTCTTGGTTGGCAACCATGTTCTTTCAGAGCTTGAAATATGTTGTTCAAGGCCCTTCTAGCTTTCTGAGTCTGGGTTTAGAAGTCTGGTGCTATCCATATTGGTTTCCCCCTATATGTAATCTGATGCTTTTCTCTCACGGCCTTCAAAATCCTATCTTTATTTTGAATGTTAGGCATTTTCATTTTAATGTGCCTTGGTGTGGATCTGTTGTGATTTTGTGCATTTGGTGTTCTGTAAGCCTCTTGTATTTGATTTTCCATTTCATTCTTCAGGTTTTGGAAATTTTCTGATATTATTTCTTTGAATAGGTTGTTCATTCTTATGGTTTTTATCTCTGTGCCTTCCTCAATCCCAACAATTCTTAAATTTGGTCTTTTCATGATGTCCCATAATTCTTGGAGATTCTGTTCATGATTTCTTACCATCTTCTCTGTTTGGGCAACTTTATTTTTAAGATTAAATATTTTGTCTTCATTGTCTGAGGTTCTGTCTTCCAAGTGGTTTAGTCTTTTGCTGATGCTTTCCATTGAGTATATTATTTGGTTTATTGTTTTCTTCATTTCAAGGATTTCCACTTGTTTTTTTTTAAATCTATTTATTGAAATGATCTTTTGCTTTGTGCAGTTCCTCCTGTTTATTGCTATTATCATTAATTGCCTGCATTTGCTCTCTTATCTCATCCTTTGCTTCATGAATCATCTTAATAATGTATAATCTGAAATCATTTTCTGACATTTCTTCTACCATAGTGTCATTGGATTCTATTAACATAGAATATAGAATTGTTTGGATCATTTTCTTCCCTTGTTTTTTCATGTTGTTCATGTATCTTCCCCTCTAGCAGTGCAGACCTGGGGTATTGTAGATTTCCCCCTTTAGGTTTATAGTGGCCCTATAGGCTTTCAAAACCTTTTCTTTAAGGGGAGATCAATATTAGCAGTGCCCAATTCAGACACTATGCAACCCCAGACCAAATAGCCCCTATGAGGACAATAACATAATTGTCATAATAAACAGAATGAGTTCAAATATTATCTTCAGTAAGACAAACAGATTTGCAATAAGATCTGCAGTTTCTAATGGAGGACATAGAGGATGCAGAGGGATGTAGAATGTAGCTGTTAATGGGATAAGTAAAGAATATACAGAAGTTCTAGATAATAGAAAGGGTGAGAGTGTAATCAAAAGAAATTGGAGGTTAGCATGCAAAAAAGCGAGAAAAAGACTCTGTGGGAACAGGTAATGAAAAGGAAAAGAGAGCAAGAAAAGTACAATATAAAAACTTAAAATTTTTCAATAAGGAGAAAATAGAAAATCTACAGTATAACAGTCATATAGTAATGAAGCTTCCAAGTCTTCAGTAGACTGATGCATCAGAGGTACGTGACAATGAGCTTCAAGTCTCCAACAGGCATCTCATGATGGGATTTGCCCCACCTAAATATTGGAGCTACAGCTTCCAGGATTATCCGAGATGGCCACTCTAGCTTCCAAATGTGTTGGCAAATGAGGAGCTGCATCCTGGGGTGTGGACTTGGTCAGCTTGAGGTCCTGGAGGCGGGGTGCAGTTGGTCAGGCAGGCTTCCTGGATGTCGGGTGTGTTTCATGTGATTACGGAATCCTGGAGGCCAGGTGCAATCAGTCAGTCTGGGGTCCCAGTGATAGGGTGCAGTCAGTTGGTCTGGGGGCCCTGGAAGCAGGGAGCAGTCAGTTAATGTGAGGGCCCTGGAGGCACGGAGTGATTGGTTGGGCTGAGGGATCCTTGGGACAGGGCTCAGTTAGTCTGGCCAGGGGTCTTAGGGGTACTGGCTGTTGTCTCAAAATGGCAGCAGCCCACATGTAACCAAACCTGCAGGTACTGGAACAGTGAACTTCCAGGCAATAACAGGGAGCTTATTTCACTTAGCATGATATTCTCCAATTCTATCCATTTATTTGCAAATGTCATAATATTATTCTTCTTTATGGATGAATCATATTCCATTGTGTATATATACCAGTTTCTTTATCCATTCATCTGTTGAAGGGCATCTAGGTTGGTTCCACAATCTAGCTATTGTGAATTGAGCTGCTATGAACCTTGATGTGGCAGTGTTACTGTAGTATACTAATTTGAAGTCCTTTGGTTATAAACTGAGGAGTGGGTTAACTGAGTTAAAAGGGGAGTCTATTCCAAGTTTTCTGAGGATTTTCCACACTGATTTCCAGAGTTGCTGCACCCATTAGCAGCTCCACCAGCAATGTAAAAGTGTGCCTTTTTTCCCACATCCACACCAACATCTATTATTGTTTGTGTTCTTGATAATAGTCATTCTAATTGAAGTAAGATAAACTCTTAGAGTTGTTTTAATTTCTGTTTCTCTAATTTCTAGAGATGTTGAACATTTTTTTTTCATATATTTATTAATTACCTGTATGTCTGCTTATGTAAAATATCTGTCCAGTTCCTTGGTCCATTTATTGATTGAGTTCCTTGTATTTTTGGTGTAAAGTTTTATAAGTTCTTTATAGATTTTGGAGATAAGTGCTGTATCTGAAGTACGTGTAGAAAAGATTTTCTCCCACTCTGTAGGCTCTCTTTTCATAATATTGATTGTTTCCTTTACTGAGAAAAAACTTTTCAGTTTGAGTCCATCCCATTTATTGATTCTTGCTTTGATATCTTGTGCTTTGGGAGTCTTGTTACGCAGGTCTGATCCTAAGCTGATGTGATAAAATTCAAGTCTATTTTGTCTTCTATTTGGTGTAGCCTCTTTGGTATAATTTCTAAGTCCTTGATGCATTTTGATTTGAGTTTTATTTAGGGTGAGAGATAGAGTTTTAATTTCATTTCACTGCATATGGATTTATAGTTTTGCCAGCACCATTTGTTGAACAGGCTATCTTTCATTCATTGTATGTTTTTAGCTCCTTTGTCTAGTATGAGGTTGCGGGGGCACCTGGCTCTCCTTGCAGTGCTTGACAGAGTTCCACTGAAGATGATTGCAGAGACTCATCCTAAAAGGATTGCATGCCAGATGTATGCCTCCCTAGCTTGGATGTTATTCTGTGGAGTTTTTCTAATAATATATTACTCACTTCAGTCTGAGGATCTTGCTAGAGGTGATGGGAATAATTCTACAAATTTCCAGAAAAACATCACGGAGAAAAAACACATGTTGAAACCCTGTGATGTTAACCTCACTACAGGAGAATGCTTTTATTATGTTAAAAATCAAACACTGCATTTACTGGCACAGCCAGAACCAGTTGGGGCACAGAAACTTATATATAACAATGTTTCCCCAAGTTCTAAGCACAAAGCACCTCCCACAGTAGCTACTAGATATGGAATAGTTTATTTTATCAATGGCAAGCCCTGGTCCCCCCTAAAGGCAAGCCTTTAGAGAAGGTAGATATAGATCTCCCCCTGTCTCCTACAGGGTGGTTTAATCCAGATGATGGTTTTGTTTATGTGTGGTGATAGGGTAAAAAAAAAAAAAATAAGGTTTCACAACATTCCTTCCTTCCTACAAAGAATAGGTCACCCCTATAATAAACATTGGTACACAATGCCTTGTTCTGGGAAAAGGAGCTACATAAGACAAGGTAATTTATTTAGTGAAAAAACTCGGCCACGAGAACCACTGTGACTGCTGCCCTCCTGTAGCCCTTAACTCAGCAATTTAGATATTAACCAGATGGACCTAGTAGAAATGATCACGTGAGATTATTTGTCTATCGCTTTACTGCAAAAATAATAAGAATAGTCTTAGGTCATATAGAGTTTAGATATTAAGGAAATAAACATTGTATTAGCTCATTGACATAGTTAGATATTCTTAAAATAATTGTGATTAGGTAAGGATAATCTGTAAGGTTACAGTTTTCTCATAATCTTTCAGTGAAAACAATTTCTGCCTATGCTTTGGAAACTTCTTTGGTTTTATTAATCACAAGCCTATCATCAAAGCCTGAAAAAAAATGTATATAAACCCAGCCTTCCCCAGAATACAGTGGGATTGATTGCACCAGAACTAGAGTCTGTGTCTTTCATTCTCCATCCATCGCTGACACTGTCTCCCCGCACCCCGTTTACCAGTGTGGAACCCATGGACTCCTGCTAGGGCTGGACCCCGGCATGAGGTAACTGTATTTATGTGGGTTTGTCTCTTTGTCTTCTCTTATGTACCATTGGTATGCCTATCTATTTTGGTGCCAATACCAACATGTTTTTGTTGCTATTGCTCTGTGCTATAGTTTAAGGTCTGTTATTGTGATACCTCCTTTTTTTGTGGTGCTGGGGACTAGAACCCAGGGCCTTGTGTATGCAAGGCATAAGTCAGTATTTAATGGCATAATATTTTGTTACTTCCTTTGTGCAGAAATCCCAGAGTGAGGAAATAACTAGCACAACTGTCAGTGTGTATACAGGTGGGACTGAAGTGACTGCAGCATTTTCTGTAAATCTGAAGAACCTGATTCTATTACCAAACCTATTAGTTCATCATCTGTTTCCTCTGGAACTGTGGACAAACCTGTAGATTTGTCTACTACAAAGGACACTGATACAGAATCAACAAGCCAAGGTCAAACTTAGAGTGTGTCTATAATCATGTATTACATAAAAGTACACCTGTATGTTTGAGAAGATGTGAAGGGGCATAAGATATCAGCAGTACTAAGAAGGAAAGTCATAATGCCTTGCCAACAAAGAAAAACATGTATCTTTATTGTTAGACCTGTGATTACAGGGATTACCTAGTAGTGTGACTCTTGATAATAGTTTACATACATGGTGACTTTCTTTGTGATAATGTATTTATTTTAGTATTGTTTAATGGTACTAAGGATTGTAGCCAGGCATGCTTTAACATATCCACAGTACTTTTTATTTTTTTTATTCTGAGACAGAGTCTTGCTAAGTTGCTGAGGCTGGTCTTGAACTGGTGTTCTTTCTGCCTCAGCTTCCTGGGTTGCTGAGATTAGAGGTATGCATCACCACACCTGACTATATTTCATGTGTGTGTGTGTGTGTGTGTGTGTGTGTGTGTGTGTATCTGTGTGTATTCTTAACTGCTTTTGGTACTAAGATGATACTGGCTTTGTGTAATGAGTTTGGAAGAGTTGTTTGTCTTTCAGTTTTATAGAATAATTAAAGGAGTATTGGTGGAGAACCAATCTTGTAAATTCAACTGTGAATTCTCCTAATCCTGGGCTTTTCTTGTTAGGAGATTTATTACTGCTTTAATTTCATTATTTGTTGTTGATCTGTTTATATATTTTATATCCTCTTGGTTCAATTTCAGTAGGTTATTTGTGTCTAGAAATATGTCCATTTCTTGTAGATTTTACAGTTTATTGGTTAGAAATTTTCCAAATATTCCCTCATGATCTTCTGGATTTCATTGTTATCTATTATAATTATCTCTTTTCAACTTTAATTTTATTTATTTTGGAAGTTCTCTTTATTTTGGTTAATTTCACTATAGGTTTGTTAATTTTGTTTATCTTTTCAAAGAACCAACTTTTCTTGTACATTTAGTCTCTGTTTTATTTCTGCTTTGATTTTTACTATTTCATTGTACTGCTTTGGGATTTGTTTTGCTCTTGTTTTTTAAAGACCTTGAGATGCATAATTAGGCTACTTATTTGAGGTCAGTCAAGTTTTTTTTTTTTTAATGTATGCACTTATAAAGTTATAAACCTACCTCTCCTAATTACTTTCTCTGTCCCATAGTTTCTGGTGGGTTGCGTTTCCATTTTCATTTGAGTCTAGGAATTTAAAATCTTCCCCCTAAATTCTTCAATGATCTAATGACTCATTCAGAAGTGTAGTTTTCAATCTCCATGTATTTGTGTAATGTCTGCAGTTACTCTTGCCATTGATTTGTAATTTCCTTCTGTTGTTATAAGATGCAAGAAAAATTCAATTTGTTTGTATTTGTTGAGCTTGCTTCCATGCTGAAAATATAGTCTATTTTAGAGAAAATTCTGTGTAGTGAAAAAAAGAATGTGTTCTCCACACCTGTTAAATGAAACAGTCTGAGATGTTAAGTCCATTTAATCTATACTGTAATTCAAATGTTTCTCAGTTGATTTTGGGAGCAGGGCAGTTCTGGAAGATCTATCTCTTGGTAATATTAAGTTATAGAAATCACCCACCATTATTAATTGAGGCTGGTCTCTCCCTGTAAGTCCTGTAATATGTTATATAAAGTTGGATCCTATGATATTGGTACATCTATATTTACAACCACTAAAATTTCTTGAGATGGATTATTTCTTTTATTCAGAGTATAATAATCTACTTTGTCTCATGACTGATTTGAGGTCAGTTTTGTTGGATGTAAGTCTGGTTACTCTTGCTTACTTTAGGATTCCATTTGATGGAAATTGCATTCTCCATCCTTTCATTTTCAGTTTATGAATGAATGTTTTTGGTAGTAAGGTGGAGTTCTTGCAAGTAGTAAGCAGATGGACCTTTTTAAAAATTCTATCAGGTATTCTGTGTCTTTTAATTAGAGAATTCACATCACTTTCATTAAGGGTTATATTGAAAATATATTGAAATAAACATACTAGTTCATGTCATCATTAGGTTTCTTTTTTGTTGTTTTGAGAATTTTGTGTTCATTTCTTTCTTATTTATCTTAATTTTTTGTTCATTTACTGATACAATCATGTTTGATTTTTACTTGTTCCTCTTTTGCTTAACTCCCCTTCTACTGAGATCTATTCTTCCTTATTCTTTTCTGGTTGTGCTGTAAGGTTCCCCATCTGAGTGTAGGATTATGTATGGTTTAGTAGAAATGAATTCTTTTAATTCATGCTTACTTTGGAAACCCTATCTCTTCTTTGATTCTGAAAGATAAGTTTGCTGGATATAATAATTTAGCTTGGCAGTTTTCTCCTTCCAGATCTTGAAATCTATCAGTTCATGCCTTCCTGGCCTATAGAGTTTTGTTTAAAAATCTGCTATTATTCAGATGGGTTTTCCTTTATAAATTATTTGGTGCTTCTCTCTTGCAGTTTTTAATAGTCCTCCTTCTGTATTTTTAGCATTTTAACTATAATGTTCATGGAGAGGTTCTATTCTGGTCATTTCTACTTGGTGCTCCATTATCATTTCAAGATTGGGAAATTTTGCTGTTACTTCACTGAATATGTTTTACATGCCTTTAACCTGTATCTCTATTCCTTCCTCTAGAACTATGAGTCTCTTTTTTTTTTTTTTTTTTTTTTTTTTCGGTGCTGGCGATTGAACCCAGGGCCTTGTGCTTGCAATGCAAGTACTCTACCAATGAGTTGTATCCCCAGGCCCGAGTCTTTTTTTTTTTTTTTGTTTAAACTATTTTTTTATTTGCTCTAATTTGTTGTACATGAAAGTAGAATGCATTTATACATTTTGATAGTTCATACATAAATGGAGGTAATCTCATTTTTCTGATTGGATATATTGCAGGATCACATCAGTCATGTAGTCATACATGCATATGAGGTAATAATGTGTTACACTCCACTATCATTCCTTCCCCCATATCCCTTCCACTCCCTGCACTCCCCTCTACCTAATATACAGTAACTATTATTCCCTATCCCTCACTTCTTCTTATGAATTAACTTCTGCATATCAGAGAAAATATTTAGCCTTTGGTTCTTTGTGTTTGGCTTACTTTACTTAGCATGATATTTTCCAACTCCATCCATTTACCAGCAAGTGCTATATGAGTCTTAAGCTTGATATTTTTAATGTTGTTCCAAAGTTTTTATATGAACATACTCTTTACAGTTTCGTGGTAACACTTCCATTTTAATAAGTCTGAATGTTCTAGTTCATCCACCCTGTGTTCAAAATCTGAAAATTTGTTTTTTCTGCTTGATCTAGTCTATTGGTGAGACTTGAAACTGGGGTTTTTATTTTCATTTATTGATTTTTTTATTTCCACAATTTCTGTTTGTTTTTTCCCAGAATCTCTCTTTATTAAATTGCTGTTTCATATTGCATTGTATTCCTTAATTTATTCATCTGCTTATTTGTATCTTCTTTGAATTCATTTAATTATTTTTTATTAAAAATTATAAATTTACATAGGACAATGTTGTTTGATTCATTCTGTTATTTTTTCCCTTCCCCCCCACCCTTCCCCCCTCTTTTCCCTCTATACAGCCCTTCCTCCATTCTTACCACCCTCCTTATCCCTAACCCTAAACCTAACCCTAACACTAACGCTAACCCCTCCTACCCCCCATTATATGTCTTCATCCACTAATCAGCAAGATCATTCATCCTTTAGTTTTTTGAGATTGGCTTATCTCACTTAGCATGATATCCTCCAATTTAATCCATTTGCCTCAAAGGCCATAATTTTATCATTCTTCATGGCAAAGTAATATTCCACTGTATATATATGACACAGTTTCTTTATCCATTCATCAGATGAAGGGCATCTAGGTTGGCTCCACAATCTGGCTATGGTTAATTGAGCAGCTATGAACATTGATGTGCCTGTATCTCTGTAGTATGCTGATTTTAAGTCCTTTGGGTATAGGCCAAGGATTAGGATAGCTGGGTCAAATGGTGTTTCCATTCCAAACTTTCTGAGGAATCTCCATACTGCTTTCCAGAGTGGCTGCACTAATTTGCAACCCCACCAGCAATGTATGAGTGTACCTTTTTCCCCACATCCTCGCCAACACCTTTTGTTGCTTATGTTCTTGATAATCGCCATTCTAATTGGGGTGAGATGGAATCTTAGTGTAATTTTGATTTGCATTTCTCTTATTACTAGAGATGTTGAACATTTTTTCATATATCTGTTGATTGCTTGTACATCTTCTGTGAAGTGTCTGTTCATTTCCTTAGCCCATTTGTTGATTAGATTATTTGTATTCTTGGTGTAGAGTTTTTTGAGTTCTTTATAGATTCTGGAAAGTAGCTCTCTATCTGAAGTATGAGTGGCAAAGATATTCTCCCACTCCGTAGGCTCTCTCTTCAGATTATTGTTTTCCTTTTTAATATGTATACCTTTAGTTCCTTTTCATGGTTTATTGCATTAGCTAAAATTTCTAGCACTATACTGATCATACATAGTGGTGAGAGTAAATATCTTTGCCTTGTTCTCCACCTTAGGGGGCACCATTTAGTCTGTTGTCATTAGGTAAACATTAACATAGTGTTTTTATGGATGATATTTTTTCAATTTGAGTTAATTCCCTTCAATTCCTAATTTTCAGAGGTTTTATCATGAATGCGTTTGTTATTGAACTTTTTCAAATGAATTTTTTGTATTGATTGGTAAGGTCATATAATGTTTTTCATCGTTAACTGCTTAATATGATAGATTACATAGATTTTTAAGCACTGAATCAGCTGTGCATTCCTGATATAAAGCCCATTTGGTTGTGATGTTTAATTCTTGCTTATTGATGAATTGTATGTTTGTATTTTGTTAAGGATTCTTCATTTATATTCATGAGGAATATTGGTCTGTGGTTTTCTTTGTTTCAAGCTTTGGTTTTGTTTCAGGGTAATGTTAGGTTTATAAAAATGGTAATTATCTCATCTGGAAGCAATTTTGTAGAGTTAGTGTTAATTCTTTAAATATTGGATAGACTTTTGCAAGTGAACTGTTTGGACCTAGAGATTTCTTTTTGGGGGGCAGAGTTAAATTTCAAATTTATTTTCCTTAATAGTTATAGGACTATTCTAATTATATTATTATAGAATTATAATTATATAATTTGCATTAGTGACTTGTAGTTTGTGCTTTTTGAGTAACTGAACCATTTTGTCTACACAAATTTATTTGTGTATAGTTCATCACAATACTACCTTTCTGAAATCTTCAGTGTCTATAGTGATAGCCCTACTGTATTCCAGATATGGAAATTTGGGTTTTCTCTTTTTTTCCCTAGAAGTTTCTTTTTTTCATTTTTTTTTCAGAGGATTATCTATTCATTTTGTTGATTTTTCTGTCATGTTTTTGTTCTCAATTTTGTTGATTTCTTTTTGCTACTATTTTCTTGCTTCTCCTTGCTTTGAGTTTATTATGCCCTCCCTTTTCTAGGTTACTGAAGTGAAAACTTGTTGATTCAAGACTTTGTCTCTTTTAGTATATATATTTATTAATTTGTGCTATTTTTCCATTCTTTCTGCTTTAATCATGTCCTATAGATTTTGATATGCTTTAGTTTCATAACATGACCCCTGAATTATTTAATCTATTATACCTCTTTCTGTTCTTCAGGTTTGGTTGTTTTGTAGATAATCATAAGTTGTTTTATATATTCATTGATATTTTATCTAGTTCTATCAAATGTTAAGTGGCGGTTTTGAATATCACAAAATGTATAAGTGCATTCTACTGTCATGTGCAACTAATTAGAACAAATAAAATTTAAAAATATTGAAAAAAGGAGTATCTACCAATAGTAGTGAATTTTTGTTTCTTCTGTTATTTCCATCCAGTTTTACCTCACATAATATATCTCTGTTGATCAGTCCATATACATTTAGGATAGTTTTGTCTTCTTGATATATTGACCCTTTTATTTTTATATAAAGTCCTTTTTTGGTCATTTTCTTTGCTCTTAAAATCACTTTAACTGATATTAATTTAGCCATTTCTGCTTTCCTTTGATTCATATTCTCACAATATATCTTTTTCCAATTTTTTTTTTTTACATTTGACCTGCATATATTCTTATATTTGAAATGAGTTTTTGTAGGCAGCATAGGATTGGGTTATAATTGTTAATCAGTTTCATCAATCTTAGTATTTTATTTGGTATTTAATTTGTACATGGTAGGGATTAAAATGTCACCTTATTTCTTGTTTTCACCTGTTTTTCATTTTTTTTGTTTATTTTTCCTACTGTCTTGTGGTTACTTGAACATTTTTTAGAATTCCATTTTCATTTATCTATTTATCTATAATCTTTTGGGTATCTCTCTCTGTCTCTCTGTCTCTCTCTCTCTGTCTCTCTCTCTCTCTCTCTCGCTCTCTCTCTTTGTGGTGTTGGGGATTGAACCCAGGGCCTTGTGCATGTGAGGCAAGCACTATACCCACTGAGCTGTGTCCCCAGCCCCTAAGGCATATATCTCTTTGCTTAACTTTTTAGTAGTTCTTGGTATTATATTATATATGAATCACTTATTAGTCTAACTACTACTGAGTTACCAGTTTTGAGTAAAATAGAGAGATATGACATATCTTAAACTCTCTCATTTATAATATAATTATGCTAAATATATCTTCTGTAGCTGGGCACATTGGCCTATACCTGCATTACCAGCGTGGATGTGAGAGATTGAGGCAGAAGGATCTTGAGTTCAAACGCAACCACAGCAACTTAGAGAGGCCCTAAGCAACTTAGTAAAACCCCATCCCTAATAAAATATAAAAGAAAGGCCTGGGGATGTGGCTAGGTGGTTAAGTATCCCTGGCCTCGTACAAAAAATAATTTTAAAAAGAACTGCATGAGATAATGCTATTGTTTTTGCTTCACCCATCAAACAGTTTATAAACACAAGAAGAGAATGAAAGTCTACTGTGTATTTTTGTGTTTTGTGTTCTTCTTCCTGATGTTCTTTTAGCCTTTCCTTTCTGTTTAATAGAACTTTATATTTTTAAAGTAGATCTGCTGATGACACATCCTCCTGTTTTCTTCATTTTGATTTTCCTTTCATTTCTGAAGGATATTTGCACTGGGAATTGGATTTTTGGGTGAGAGGTTGTTTTTTTTTTTTTTTCCTCCAACCTTTGGGTTTTTAGAAATATGCCAGTTCCTTCTCACCTCCATGGTTTCTGATAAGAAATCTATTGTCGTTTGAGTTATTTTCCTCGAACAAGTAATACAGAGTATCATCTCTCTTTCTCCTTTTTTTTTTTTTTTTTGCTAATTTTCATAAGTTTGACAATGATAGGTCTTAGATTATATCTCTTTGGATTTATTCTGTTTGGGATTTGTTCAAATTCTTTAATCTCTATGTGTATTTCTGCCATGTCTGAAAAGTTTTTAGCCATTGTTTCTCAAATTGTTTTTAGATACCTGATTTTGCTTTCCTTTGAGGACTCTATGACATGACTATTAAATTTCTTGTTATACTCTTAAGTCCTTAACATCTTATTTGCTTGTTTTTCAGTTTAGTTTGGTTGTTCAGATTAACTGTTTTCTGTTTCATTACTTTCTAGTTAGCTAATTCTTTCTCTAGTCCCTCCATTCTGCTACACAGGCTATTCCCTAAATTTTTATTGTGTTTATTTTATTTCCAGTTCCAAAATTTCCACTTGGATTTTCTCCTATATTTTCATTGGTAAGACTTTTCAGTTCTTCAATGAGATTTTCTAAAATATTTATAAATACTCATTTTATAAGAGCTTTGTTAAATTCTTTGTTGGATAATTGTAATATTTTGTCATATTTTGGGATTTGCAGGTCTTGATTCTCTTTTTTCATTTGGTTTTGAAACTTTCCTTATTTTTGGTGTGGTGAGCATACATTTTTTTGGCCAATATTGGATGCAGATATTGGTGAAGCTTCAACAATAATTTAAAAAAATAAAATTTTTGTGGCTTTTTAAACTTTTTTTCCAATTAAAGAGAAATAGTGTCCACACACTTATTTGAAAAGTAAAGAACAATTTATTTTCCTATTATAAAAGTAGTATAAAGAATTAGAAATTTTTTAAACAAAAATAAGTAGAATTCCTTATTCTTGTCATTTTAACATTTTCACCATACTAATCTTGAAATATTTAATTTTAAATTGAGATTTTAAATCTTTGTATTACTTTTTCCTAATGATATTATACTCTTATTAGCAATATATTTGAATTAGATTACACTGCTTGTGCCATCCAGTCATTTGGCATTTGATACTCACAAAATCTCAGTATATCTGTTTGTAATTTAAAAGTTGAAGCTTGTTATATGCATTGCAGGATCAATATTGAGTCAGGAATTGTTCACAAATCCCCATTCAGAGACAGGTAACTATTATAAACTCAGTGACATGGGATTGAATAATTAGAATCATAACAAAGGAAATTTTAAGTTATTTCTCAGTCTTGCTTAGCAAAGCATACTCTCTGCAGCAGTCTGAAGTGGTTTTCTTTCATTTGATTCTTGGTGAATATATGAAATACCACTAGATTCTTTTATTTTAGAAGTAATTTTTTCTATGCCATTATTCCTATTTTGCCTACTTTCTTGTTTCAGTTTGTTTTCCATGTGAATTTTCTATGATTCTAACCTAGTGTTTTACTCTTTTGAAATTGTTCAGCTTTCAGAGTCACTGAGGACATTTATGTCAGATTAAACTGAAAACAATGAGATTAGAGATGGTCATTTCCTAACCAAATACAGTAAGATACACCTGAGAAACTGGTAATTAGTGATGGTGGAGCAATGGTGAACAGAGAATAGGCAGTCCATGTCTCTTCCTTTGATGATTCTCTGTTCCAGAAATAAAGCTTGATCTTATGTGTTTAGAAAAATATGTGTTTTAGAAAAATAAACATACTTAAGTTTCTTTTCAGTTGATTGTAACCTTCCAGTCTTCCATATTTTCAATTGTTTCATTTTTTAATTAACAAGAAATACATTTACTTTTTATTCATTTACTTGATTGCAGTATTTAAAATAAATGTTTCCTGAGCATGAACAAATACCCTAAGATTGTACATATTTTTAACAGCATTCAACAATGACATCAACATTGAGAAGACTAGGTGAAGACATATTTAAAGGAGTGGTAATTAAAGGAATTCAGGAAAATTCTTCAGAACATTCTGTGGAAAATAAACCAAAGACAGCTGCTTTCTTCAAGAACTCCAATTTGCCATCAAGATTTTTGTCAACCTTAATTTTTCTCAAAATAGTTACTCAACGTAAGCTTTCAAGCATGCTTACAGAATAATTTTTAGTAACTAGGAGAGATAACCATATAATAAAGCAATTATTTTATAATAAAATATGTTTTAAATTTTTAGCATGAAATTTTGGCTTATTTCATAATTGTGGCACATTATTTAAAATCAACTTTTGTTTGCTGAATTTGAGAGAATGAAGTCTTGTGTATTGTCGCCTCCTCCCAGAAGCATGTGTTGATTCTCTTAGATAATTTTGTAATAGCACACTTCACTTACAATTGTTGGCTTATTTGTCACATAAATTGGAATTGTTAGTTAGTTTTTATTTTCTGCTAGACAACTAAGTTGGCAAACTATAGCTTATAGAACATCTCGGGTCCACCATCTCTTTTGTTAATAAAATTTTCTCACACATCCATGCTTGTTTGTTTTGTCTTAGCTATGACTCTTGTAGCCTTTGAACAGCAGAGCTGAGTAGTTGGCAACAGAGACTGTGTAGCCTCTAAATTTTATAAAATTATTACCTGGTCCTATACCAAAAAAGCTTATCAGTTCTACACTAGTTAGCTTACTGAGAATAAAAACTTATTTTGTTTATCTATCCATACCTAGCATCGTGCTTGGTATATAAGAGTGAATTTACTGATATATAAAGAAATAAATCAGTTAAAAATAATGCTACATGCATAAGACCTCGACTCAATCCCCAGCATTGCAAAGGAAGGAAATGAAGGGAGGGAGGGGGCAAAAGAGTGAGAAAGAAGGAAATGCTTCAACCAAAGTTGACCATAATATTTTCCCTCCAGTACTAGGGATTGAACCCAGGAGTGTTCTACCCCAACACTTTTTATTTTTTTTATTTCAAGACAGTGTTTCACTAAGTTGCCAGTTTGGCCTCAAATTTGTGATCCTCCTGTCTCAGCCTCCTCAATTGCTGGGATTTACAGGTGTGCAGCTTAATTATATGTAATGTCAACTTAATTGATATACTTTAAATTATTACCTTTAATCAGTTGTCATTCTGAAACATTAAATATAAGAATTTTTGTTAAACTGTAGTGTAGTGCCAGTGTAGTCAAGCAATAAATTTTTATATCTATTGTGTTTTCTAAATTATATGACTCAGAATGGTTTTTTCTTTAAATGGGCAATGACAATAAATAAACTTGGTTACTTTATCTGAAGTATGTTCTGTGTCATTACTCCCAGTAGTAAGTGAACTAATGGAAAAAGAAGAAGTCATAATTCTGCCTTCTTAGTTATTTTTGCTTGGTTTTGGTTCTAAAAATTATAATAGACTGGTAACTGTTTGAAAGATCACTTATGAACCAGGCATGGTGGCTCATGCATATAATCCCAGCAATTCGGGAAACTGAGGTAAGAGGATCACAAATTAGAGTCAGCCTCAGCAACTTAGCAAGACCCTCAGTAACTTAGCAAAACCCTGTCTCAAATTTAAAAATACATGGGCATACTCAGTGGTAAAGTGTCCTGAGTTCAATCTCCAATATCAAAAAATGAAAAGAAAAGAAAGACACAATTATCCCAAAGTAAAGTTTACTTCAAGCCTATTTCAAAAACTTGTGTGTTTACATGCACACAGAGATGAATAAAGTTTTATCAGACCATAGCCACACATTTAAAAATGTACATATTCATCAGAGATCCAATAAGGTTGATCAGAAATTCAGTGCCACATTAGTACAAGAAAAAAAAATTTAACCATTAATAATTTAATTAAGAAAAATTTGAAATTATATATCAATATATAGCATAGTTTGATAAACTATCATGTTCACTCTTAATAACTCTGTAAAAAGGCAAAAATACAGCAAGGAATATTTATTTAAAATGGGGAAATAACAGAAGAAAATTATGTGCTCCTTGTCACCATTCTTGTTCCATACATTACTGGACATTTGGATCATCTTTAAAGAGCCATGAAGTATGACAATTGGTAAAGAGTAGAGAAAACTATGTATTCAAGAATGCTCATGTATAAAGCCTAAAACAATCAATAAAAGAGCCAGTGAGGGGCTGGGGTTGTGGCTCAGTGGTAGAGCACTTTCCTAGTATATGTTAGGCACTGGGTTCGATTCTCAGCACCATTATAAGTAAATGAATAAATAAAGGTCCATAACATCTTAAAAAATATATTATTAACAAAAGCCAATTAAAGGAAAGAGGTACAGCTAAAATGCCATAAAAGGAGATAATAAACACCTTAATTAAGACACTATTAAGGGGGCTGGGAAGATAGCTCATCTGGTAAAGTGCTTGCCTTGCAAGCACAAGGCTCTGAGTTCGATCACCAGTACCACAAAATAATAATAATAATAATAATAATAAAGTTGTCTGTTTGGAAGACCAAGTAACTTTCAGAGTAAAGACTTAGTGGAGATGAGTGTCATCTCATATTGATTAAGTGGTCTTATCAAAACATCATAATCCTTTATGTACCAATAACATGAAGTAAAAACTGATAGAACTAAAAAACAGAATTTTTTAAAATTTTGAGACAAGGTTTTTTAAGTTGCCCAGACTGACTTTGAATTTACAATCCTCCTAATAGTAGCTATCTATTATCAATATCAATAGACTTCACTCTTGTTTATATTATTTATCTTTTAAGAGTTGAATTAAGGTATATTAGATCACATTAGCTGTCTATGGCCAAATAAACAACCAAGCACTTATGAGACTTACAAAAACCTTTTATTTACTAGTTCACAGTTTTTTGAATTAGTAATTTGGGACGGACTCAACTGACAGGTTTTCCTGGGCTGGGTTCCCTCTGCTTGGTTGGCCTTTCTCCCATGTGACCTATTGACATGTGGCAGAAAAGTTGGTGATGAAAGAGCTCTTGCCGCTGGGATCCTGAGCACACAGCATCATTTCTTCTGCACCTTGTTACGAGCATGGAGTTAGCCTAGGTTCAGAGATGGGCAATGGGGCTCATCTGTAGATGGCAATGTGGCAGAGTTTCTAATTGCTTTTTAAAGCTACAATATAGACTAAATAAAGGAAAACCTTATCCTACATTGATTAAGATCAACAGATTGACTTGTGGTAAAGAATATAAAGGTAAAATTTCAATGACAGAAATTTCTTAAAAGGCTCAATAATATAACACATTTAGGAAACTAAATGTTTTCAAATAGTTAAAATTAATATTTTAAAAATATTATTTTGGAAGATAAATTGGTTTTGTTTTTAGAAACACCTTCATTACTGGATAAATTCAAATGAGAACATAATTTATCTCTAAGTTTGTTCTTGAAAAATGTAGTCAAGTACTATTTTTTACTCATTAAAACTCTTGAAGAACAATTTCTTCAGCTTGTAAAATTTTAAGAAAAATCCCATATAGCATTTAGCCTATTTAAAAGTCATATGATATATTAATAAGTGAAGCAATTTGTATTAAATGCAGCAGGTGGTGCTGTGATAAAACTTTTGTTCCTTATAGAGTTTAAAATTCATGAATACTCTGCTTGTGTAATTGCTAAATATATATTTATGTACATATATTCTAAACAAGGTAAGTATAAACAATCTAGCAACTTTGTTCTATTATTCTTTTATTGCCAGTGTTTCTTTTTAGTGAAAAAAATAAGTATAGTAATGTTAATGTTCCTGAACTAAATTCTACCAAAAAGAAAAAGGAGAATATTATAAAGGGATCCAGAGGCACAGAACCTTATTTCTCACAATATTTTAATATATATTTTAATTTCATATGAGTTACTCTAAATTCTCATTCTTAATAACTAGGGTTTACTTGTTTCCTTAATATTTATGTAAGAAAAGCCAACCCAAAACCAAGAAGACAATAAATGTCATTTGGTGATTCTGTTATACTTTTAGTGTATTTCAAGTCATTAAAGTAGAAATCTCAATAGAAAAAATAACTCAGTATTAAATGAACTGCATGAACATTTAAAAATTCCTTTTACTAGAGTTTTGAAATAAGAATTATAGAAAACTGTTGTTAAGAGTAGTGACTTGGGTTTGTTTGGCATATTGAAGTATAATAATACAAGTATCTAATACATTATTTGCACCAATTCTAATTAAATTAGTGCCTTTCAATCCTGACTTTATGTGGCAGGTGAGACCTGGGGCCCAGGATTACACCACATGCATCCAACTTGGCGACTGGCAGAGAGCCAAAGAGCATGCTGAATGCGCCTTGAGAAAAACAGGAAGCGTTTACCATTGGCTGTATGATAATTAGTTCAGCCACTTAGTGCATGGATAGATATATCTTACATGTATGCTTGAGCTCGTGATTGCTTGACCTTTAATAGGATTAAATGGACATATCTGATTACAATTGCTAATGCATGAGATTGCTTATATATTGAGGGTGTTATCTGAATAAAGCAGAAGCTGCTTCATGAACTTCTCAAGATTACATGTCATTTTTCCCCCTGGTCGGCAACAAGAGGCAAGTGGTGGCCCATATGTAGAGTGGTGAGTGCTCAGGTAAGTAATAAAGAAGAAAATTTTTTCACTAGCACAGTCAACTAGCAGTCCAGCCTTAAGGTTTAACGGAAGGTTCCCCTAGTGAGGGAGTGCAATGGAAGGTTCGCCAGTGAAGGAGCGTAATGGAAGGCTGTCCTAAGAGACAGCAAAGGACATCCTGTAGTAAACGAGTATGTGTAAGGTGTTATTTGTGTTACCTTTTCTTGTTTGGTTTCTGTTTGTTGTTGTGGTGATATGGACATTAGTTCATTTCTGTCTGACTTCCAAAAAACCAAAATTTCAAGAACAGTTAAGAGAAGGGGAAAATATATTAGAAACTGTAAAAGAAGAACAATGAAGTTGAGCTTCTAAAAGAGAAAGTAGATGTTCAGACCTCTGTGCCTCCTCTAGAGCAGTATTAACTCCAGTGATGGGAGTACAACCAATACAAACTTTGGTTGTCAGCCCATTACCTAAAGGAACAGTGGGACTAGTTCTGGGGAGGAGTTCTTCTGCTTTACAAGGATTAAATATTGTCCCTGGAGTTATAGACCCTGATTTTACAGGAGAAATAAAAATCCTTGCTTCTTCACCAAGAGGTGTAGAAATAATAGCTTAGGGTGATCACATAGCACAATTGTTGGTCTTACTCAGCTGCCATGATCAATATCCATCAAAGAATATTATTAGGGGAAATAAAGAATTAGGTTGTACTGGCCAAAATTTGGTCATGTTAACATTGGATTTAAAAGATAGACCTATGACAAAGTTAGTGATAGAAGGCAAAAGCTTTGAGGGCTTATTAGATACTGGGGCTGACAAAAGTATCATCAAAATTACAGAATGGCCCAAAGCCTGGCCTCTTCAGCAGGCAGATCAGAATTTAAGAGGATTGGGTATAGCTTCCAATCCTAACAAGAGTGCAGCCATATTAAAATGGAAGGAAGAAGAAGGTCATAGTGGTACCGTCCAACCTTACATCCTCGAACATCTCCTGGTAAACTTGTGGAGGAGAGGTATTATGGAACAGATGGATTTACATCTCACATCAGAGATCCCATACATTAATCTAAAAGCTAATCAATCAAATGATGTTAGCCCAAGGACACATATGAGGAAATGGTCTTGGGAAAAATAGTCAAGGACCTACTTCACCCATTTTAGTTACTTCAAAACAAGATAAAAAGGGATTGGATTTTCATTAGGGGCCACTGAAGCAATTAAAATAACATGGAAATCTGATAAACCTGTCTGGGTCCCTCAGTGGCCCCTCTCAGAAGACAAATTAGAAGTGGCTGAGCAATTGGTTAAAGAACAACTAGAGGCTGGACAAATCGAACCATCCACCTCACCTTTCAACACACCAATATTTGTAATAAAAAAGAAATCAGGAAAATGGAGGCTATTTACACGACCTAAGAGCAATGAATTCTATAATGGAGCCCATGGGACCTATTCAATTAAGATTACCTACTTTATTGACTATCCCAGTTAATTGGCCCTCCATTATAATTGATTTAAAAGATTGCTTCTTTTCCATCGTGTTACATCCCTCATGCACCAAAAGGTTTGCATTTACTGTGCCCTCACTTAATAAGAGCTCTTCTAATAAAATATATGAATGGATAGTCCTCTCACAAGGCATGGCCAATAGCCCCACTATGTGTCAAATATATGTAAACAAGGCTATAGAATCCATACAACTAGCAAATCCTCAACTTTTAATCTATCATTATATGGATGATATTTTGCTAGCTCATAAAGAAAAACCTGTCTTAGAGCAATATTATAATTCCTTACTAAAGTCACTGGAAAGATGGGGCTTATTTATAGCCATTGATAAAGTACAAATGACAGACACCAAAAGCTTCCTGGGAATTATCATAAATACTACTATGGTTAAACCCATAAAAATTACTGTTTGGGTGGACAAACTTAGAACTTTCAATGATTTTCAAAAACTTTTGTGTGATATTAATTGTATTAGACCTTACCTTCATTTATCTACCGCAAGTTTGGGCCCCCTGTTTGATATTCTTAAAGGTGATTCTGATCCCCTTTCTAAGTGGGTGCTTACCCCTAAGGCTCGAACAGCTTTCAAGCTTGTTGAAACAGCTATGGAACAGTTTCATCTTGATTGTATTGTCCTAGCTAAGCCTTTATCATTCACTGTCTTGGCCACAAATAAGTTACCCACAGGAGTGTTTTCACAAAAGTGTCCTATTCTATGGGTTCATGTGAATTATGCCCCTAACAAGGTCTTATCCTTGTTCACTGAATATGTGGCAGAATTAATCCTTAGGGCATTAAAAGTATCCCTTCCACCTTTGGATCCCATCCCTCAACTATCACTACTCCATATACTACTGATCAGATACAATATCTTATTAATAATTCAAATTTATGGGCTATAGTCTTTACTATTATGGATAATGTTACAGAAACATTGCTGTTTACCGTCATTCAGAGCCTAATAAAAAACATCTACCTCAAGTGCTCTGGAAGGACATTCTATCGAGACAATGGAAAGGCCCAGATCTGGTGTTAATCTGGACCCGAGGATCTGTTTGTGTTTTCCCACAGGACGCACAATTGCCAATTTGGCTGCTGGAGAGATTGGTCAAGGCCTCAACAGAGACCCAGAAACAGGAAGAAGATGAGGAGGCTTCTCCCGCTGATGGTGTTGGCAATTCCTCACCAAGTTAATGGAGGAGACTCACGTGAACTATGGGGAATAGTAAAGACGTGGCCCTATCCTGTACCCCTTACCAAATCTTCTATTCTATATCCTCCTATTTTTACAACAATTGGCCACATTTTTCCAGTCTGCTGTTCAATAGGGAAAAGAATGGTTTGGGTTTTTGTCCGTGGGAGGTCCATTGTGTGTTGTATCTGTTCTGTGCATATAGTGTTTATACAAAATGCCTATACATTGGTGCAGAGAAACAGCCATTATTCGCCAAGCTCTTGTCGCAATTGATGGTGGCCCATCACCCCAAGTCTGGTTAAATATGCTGGACCGGTAGTCAAAGACAGGTAAGATTCATGGGGAGCTCATACCAACCTAAGACAGAAAATGAGGGCTAGAGCCTCATTGTCTGATGATGGGTAAGGATGTGGCTCCATCCTGGACAACCTAAGAAGGGCACAGTCTTTTTTATAAACAGAAAGGGGGAAAGGTGGTGGGCAAGACCTGGGGCCCAGGGTTACACCACATGCATCCAAGATGGCGACTGGTAGAGAGCCAAAGGACATGCTGAATGCACCTTGAGAAAAAACAGGAAGTGTTTACTATTGGCTGTATGATAATTAGTTCAGCCACTTAGCACATGGACAGATAAATCTTACATGTATGCTTGAGCTCATGATCGCTTGACCTTTAATAGGATTGGATGGGCATATCTGATTACAATTGCTTATGCATGAGACCGCTTATATATTGAGAGTCTTATACAAATAAAGTGGAAGCTGCTTCATAAACTTCTGAAGAGTACATGTCATTTGTCCCGCTGGTCGGCGGCTAGCGGCAACTTTAGAAACTTCCCAGGTACCTATGGAACATCTTTAAGATAATTCCAGGCAATCTAATCTGACAGGTGTCTTTATAGTGCTGGCCTTGGTAAAATCTTGCTGCCATTTTTATTTACAGATATATCAAGAAAGTAATACAACAGAGCATATCTAAATTTCTGAAGTTGTCTTTCAGTGGTCTAATATCCAATTTTTAGCCAGAGACAGAAATCCTTATTTAAAATCCATTTGGCAAGTTTATATAAAGCTACCTTTTGAAATAATCATTGAGAAAGAAGAAAAGTAATGCAGTTCAATTTTTGGAAACCAATTACAGTTATAATCCAATATGGAAAATAAACTCTCCTTGTGGCATTTAATATAAACCATGTTTTATTTCTTCATACCAGAAATAAATAGGTCTTATTTGTTGTTTCAGTTCTAAAATATGAAAATTTTAAAGGAAATTTACCCTATCAAGATTTAATACCTTTTCTTTCCCTTTCCCATTGAGTTTTAACAAATTAAGGGGTAATTAATCTAAATTCAGTCTGTGATCTCTTGTCTTTTAGTTTTTGTTTCTCTTATGATTTTGTTAAAGAGATGATGCTCTCTTTTTATCTTTCTGATAACCAACTTGACCACAAATATGCAGATGATTTCACATTTTTTTTCAGCTGATTACCTGACTAAGGCATTTTATTCTTTCTCTTTGGATTTGAAGACAGATGAAGGGAATACATTCTTTTTGCAGTATCAAGCAGTTCCAGTAATATTAGGTCATTTGAGAATATCCAGTAAAGGACTCCTATCCAATGTTATTGATAGTTTGCTTCAGATGACATTAGACTCTAGTAAGTCTTTAAATTTTATAAATATAAAAATAATCAAAGTGAAATGTTTTTCTATCTTCCTCATGTCTATAACTTCACATATCAGAGTGAAGTTACTTTACATATCAGACACAATTTTATTTTATAATTTAATGATTATTATAATTTATAAAAATTTAATTATAATTTGTAATTTAAATTCTTAAAAATAATTTTGACAGTTTTATATTTGAATCAGCAATATCATTAAGAATTAAAAACCCTGGCTGGTGTTGTTTCTCAGTGGTAGAGTGCTTGCCTAGCATGTGTGAGTAGGAACTGGATTTGATTCTCAGCAGCATATAAAATTAAATAAAATAAAAATATTGTGTCCCTACAACTAAAAAATTTAAAAGTAAATAAATTTTCATCAACAATTAAAAAGATCTTTAAAAAAACCAATAAATTCCTAACCCTTTGTCCAGATGTTCATTAATAACACAATTTCTAGTAGTCATTAGTTTATAGGTATACTGCAAATGATATATATATATATATTTGAGCCTCTTTCTCTATTCTCTTTTGTCCTGTTGTCCTAACAGGTCCACTCACATAATCCTTGTTTGCTCAGGGGAAGTGAGATTATCAAATATATCTTTAGCTAAAGTGAGAATAATGACAGAGATATGCAACCCCATCAGCAATGTATGAGTGTACTTTTTTCCCCCACATCCTTACCAACACCTACTGTTCCTTGTATTCTTGATAACAGACATTCTAATTAGGGTTAGTTGAAATCTTAGGGTGGTTTTGATTTGCATTTCTCTTACTACTAGAGATGTTGAACATTTTTTTATGTATCTGTTGATTATAGATCTGCGAATTATCTGCTCATTTATTTAGCCCACTTATTGATTGGGTTATTTGTATTCTTGGTGTAAAGTTTTTTGAGTTACTTATAAACTCTGGAGATTAGTGAAGTGTGTGTGGCACAGATTTTTTCCCACTCTGTAAGCTCTCTGTTCACATTGTTGATTGTTTTCTTTGCTGAGAAAAGCCTTTTTAGTTTGAATCTATTCCATTTATTGACTCCTACTTTTATTTCTTTTTATTTGGAACAGATTTTTGAATATTTATTGCCCATATGGATAAAAAAAAAAAAAACTTAAATGCAATGTGGCAATGGTCCTAACACACCTGTAAACAGAATACAACTGAAAATTTTACTATACTCATGGTTGTGTAGAAGTTTTTAAGTCTTAAAGCCTCTTAACATAATCATGTATATCTATGTACAAAACATACATAAATTTCATTTTATTTAAAACATATGAAAGAGGTAATTTCAAAATCACACTAAACATAATAAATGTAGAACTTGCTTTGTTAAAAATCTACAGTACACATTCAAGTAAAGATTAAACTTCCAATGCCAACTATGTTTGGGACAAAAATTAAACATTTACAATAATCAGTTTCCTAAAAGTGCTATTTTTAATACCTATAAGGAGGAAACTTATTCTAGTGCTTTTGTTCCCATCCAAACATCTATACATTCCTTTATTCACAGAACCAGATGTTTCTGTTACTAAAAATGCATATCCAAAGCTTTTATATCCTTTTAAATAGATTTAGCATTTCAGCTCTTTGGGGAAAGACAGGGAAGTCCAAACAAACAACTGAGACCATCCTGAATTACTAGAGATGACTGACTTTATGACATACCCTGTTTCAACTTAGATGTGAAATCTGATGAATGTTAATGAAAAAAATCCCATCCACACATCTAAGGTAAGTCATCTTTTTCTACATGAGAATTTGAATAGGTCAAGGAGCATCCACTGTAGCAACCTTCCTGTGACCCGGGTCTTGATGCCGCACTCCACTTATGATTTGTGCATTCTCCTCCAACCTGATTTGGTGTAGTTTCTTCAGGGGTTATATTCAGTACATTGATTGAACTATGTTCAGATACACAGGAACGTGTTGGGCAAAAGTCTGACGTAGAAGGTGAAGCAGGAAGAGATTTAGTCAGTTTAGACATGCAAACTGGAGACCCATTAGACACACTGTGAGGCTTCTTTTGCTGTGTCCTTGAGTGCACTGTAAGATTGTCCCGATCAGAACTTCCTGAGAAGTCACTGAAAAGTTTCACATTTTCTGAGTTCTGGTGGTCAAATGTACTCATATTTAAAAACTGCTGCTTTAGCTGACTGTTTCTTTCTTCTTCAAAAGCATTTCTCTCTAATCCTAGGCGAATAGCAGCCTCTGTAAAGCTTTGTCTTTCTTTCTCAAAATTCTTTTTTTGCTCTTTAGAAAGGGACCATTCTTCTTTGAGGCATTCCTTTTCTTCCAACAAATAACAGTCTCGTAATAGGGAAGTGGTATCATCATTACATCAGTAGTGAGCTGCTGCTGTAAAAGTTGCTGCTGTGTTTTAATCATTTTTTTACATTGCTGAATTTCTAACTCCAGTTTCTCAGTTTCTTGTTCATGGTCTTGTCGTGATATCACGTCTTCATCATTAAAACCTTCTAAGTGTACATTTGAAACTTGGTTATCAAGTTTTTCTACATGACTTTTCAAAATTCTCCACTGTTTTCAGATGCTGTTTGTAAGCTGCTCTCTCACATTTTCACAGGAAATGTCCCACATACTCTCTGTGGTTAGTTCTCCAGCATCTTCTTCAAAATCAGAGATAACTCTTCCTGTGCTATCATCTGCTCTTTCTCTAGGTCTCTTCTTTTGGGGAGAAAGAAAAGAAATCATTTCCTTTTTCATTTGCTGAAGAACCTTCTTAAGTTCAGCATTTTCCATTAGGATTTGTTTCTGATGATATTCATAATCATTCAAAAGAATTTTATACATTTCATCTTCATTCCTGGCTTCTGTTTTACCAGTCCTCCAGGAGCCTCTTTTTCCATCAGCTCTCCCCACACAATTTAAAACGTCCATGGTTATTTTTTTACCCTTCTTGTTCATAACAAGTTGATGCAGACATTCCTTTAGTTTATTATATTCATGCTCTTTTCATATCATGATTATACTGAGTAGCTCAACTTGCAATGATATTTTGTAATTTTTGTACCTCATCTTTCTCATTTTTCAGGAGTTGATGCAAATTCCTGTTCTTGCACTGCAATTGTCTCTCTCTCTCCTGAAACCCAATCATTTCCCTCTTGGAGGTTTCCAGTTGTTCCTTAAGTTTTGCATAGCAGTTCTGTAGATGGTCCATATCACTTCCCAGTTTCAGATTCTTTGTTTCCACATTTTCCTGAGCTAGAACATTCTTCCACTGAAGTACAAGTAGCTCATTCATACAATTTAAAACAGCAACTATATTTAGTTTTCTCTTTGTCTCTTTACTTTTGGATTCTTCATATAATGAAGGAAAACCAAAAGTAGTCAACTCCTGATCAAGATATGAAATATTTTGTTCAATATTCTCTTCTGTGCAGAAGGCACTGAAAAAGCTGTGCACATTTTTTGATAAAGGTATTGAAGAACATAGCACTTGCTGTGAGTATAGACTTGATGGAGATATCTTTGTTTCTGAGGTATATTGAGAGATATTTTTACTTTCTGCAGACAGTCCTGGATCTGTAATAGTCATCCAATCTCCCACAGCAATTTCCAGAGCCAGGATACATGAGGAACTAGTTCAGCACTGAAACATGTAGACCAGCTGCTGTCACTCTTCTAAGTAGGCATCTCCTAGTTCATGTTAAGACTCAGGTTCTTAACACACTTCAGAACCCTGTAGAGCTTTGGGGCAGGTAGCCTCTAACTCAGACCCCAGTTATTCCTGCTTCTGATAAAAATACCTTTTGAGTTATTCCGCTCCTTGAGTATCTAGGTTCAAAACAACCAAAATTCAAAAATTGCTATTATACTAATAATTTGCCTTCTTGCAGAGTTTGTGGCTATTAGGTGGCTTCACAATTAGAAAACAGGGCACAAACAAAGCATGCCTCCCTCACAGGCCTGGGTCAACAGACTGGAGTCATATCCTGATTTAGGTTACTTAATGCAAGACCATTTCTCCAAGCTGGTTTCCTCACCCTTTACTGGATTATTGCTGCAGTATGAGAAACAGTGTGGTTAAAGGCACAGGATCCAAAGTCAGACCACCTGGTTTCACACCACAGCTCCACCACTTACAAACTAAGTGATTCTGAACAGAAATCTCCTCTGGGCCTCATTTTTCTCATCATCACGGCCCCCGGGAGCTGTGGGGAGTCATCGCTCATGGCATCCTAGCACGGCTCCCGTGGCCCCGTTGGCCCGCACAGGCACTGAGGGACGAAGTGCCTCACACAGGCCGCCCCTCCTCTGCTGCGGGCTCCCGCCTACCCCGCCCCTGACCAGGCTGCACTCCGCCCCTCAAGGCCGCCTCTCCCTACTTTTATTTCTTGTACTTTGGGAGTCTTGTTAAGGAAGTCTGATCCTAAGCCAACATGATGATTTGGACCTACTTTTTCTTCTATTTGGTGCAAGGTCTCTGGTCTAATTCCTGGGACCTTGATCCATTTTGAGTTGAGATTTTTGCAGGGTGAGCAGTAGGGGTTTAATTTCATTTTGTTGCATATGGATTTCCAGTTGGGCTATTGTTTTTTAAATTTTGTTTTCTTCGTCTAGGTTTGAGATTGGAAACTCATTTCACATTGCATTATTTTTACATGCTATTTTATTTAAGATAATAGAGAAAGAAAAGTTGTGGGAAAAGAAATCTCAGTGGAGATTATTTGCAGATGGCTGATGTTGTCTAACTAGTGAGCACTGGGTATCAGCTGTGAGTGTCATGTTGGCAGTGCTCCACCCCAGCCCCTGTCCGGAGCCAGCAGGCCATGCCCCCACCTTGCCACATGTTGAGCTAAGATGGCGCCTGCCAGATGCTGGTGGGGCATGCCTTTCCTGCACACGTAACTGTCAGACAATACCAGGTGCATCAGACTAGATTGCATGGAGCTTCATGACTGGCCAAGTACACTTCCTTATTTGAGCTTTGGCACGTGGACTAGTCTTGCCTTTGCATGCTTTCCCTGATTGGTTTTTGTACTTTATATTAACTGGGTTTATTCCCCTAATAAATGCAGACTTGATCAGGCTTTTGTCTTGTCTCCATTTCTCATGTCTCTTGTCTCTCCCAATCCCTGCTCCCCCCTCCAGGTTCCCATTACAGTCCTGCAGGTCGGGACATGCCTCCACCACGAAGAGGTATCAGTGTACTGGAGCTGCAGTAGGTCAATACAGAAACTGAAGGTTTTGGAAAACCTGTGGAGTAATTTGATAGTAATTTCTCTATATATTTTGTCATAATAATTATACATACGAGCTTGTATTTTCTATTCCATTTTTAAATTTTCTAGTAGTTTTTGAATGACATGTTGTATAAATGTGATATCTGTGTTGAATTGGAAATGTAAAAAGACTGACCATTCACCACACTAGAAGCAGTAGGCTTTTTTATAATTGTTGATGGACATTTATTTTATTTATTTATATGTGGTGCTGAGAATTGAACCCAGTGCCACACAAATGCTAGGTAAGCTTAGCAGAAGGTTTTCAGTTAATCTTATTTGTCCAGAGCCGGCAGGTCATGTGCCCTGCCTTGACTCAAGGTCACGTATCTTGACTCATGGTCATGCCCCCTGCCTCGTCTCATGTTGAGCTAAGATGGCGCCTGCCAGATGCTGGTGGGGCATGCCTCTACCTGTTTACACACCTGTCAGACTATACCAGGTGCATCAGTCTAGATTGCGTGGTGCTTCATGATTGGCCAAGTACACTTCCTTATTCGAGTTCTGGCGCGAGACTAGTCTTGCCTTCACGTGCTTTCCTCTGATTGGTTTTTGTACTTTATATTAACTGTGTTTATTCCCCAAATAAACAAGACTTGATTAGGCTTTTGTTGTGTCTCCATTTCCTGTGTCTCTTGTCTCTCTCAATCTCCACTCCCCCCTCCAGGTTTCCATTGAAGTCCTGCAGGTCAGGACAATTGGTGCCCAACCGTGTGGCTTTGGATATGGGGGAATTCGCGAGGGAAGAGGCGTCTAAGTGTTCAGCCGAAGAAGAAAAAAAGTGAAAGTCAGCATGACAAAAATCACCATGGGAGCCTGCCGCGCCATTCTTAAAGGTACAGTAGCGCCTAAGTATGGGACAAGGATTAAGTAAGCATAAAGTTTTTGTTAAGCAATTAAAAGAAGCTTTAAAGACAGAGGGAGTAAAGGTTAAGAGTAATGATCTTTTTAAGTTTTTTTGACCTTATTAAGGACACCTGTCCGTGGTTCTCACAAGAAGGAAGCATTAATATAGAAGATGGAATAGGGTTGGAGATGCTTTGGGAGTTTTTCATAGAACGTTTGGCCCAAACGTTCCTATGACAGCTTTTGCTTACTGGAGTCTCATGAAGGAACTTTTAGAACATACAACAAATAATTCTGATATAGCAGCAGCAGTTACTCAGACAGAGGACATTTTAAAAGCAGCATCAAAACAGGATCTTCAGGGAGAGCCCTCCGAGGAAAAGGGAGAGGTAGATCTTATTTCCCTTGAGAGTGAAGATGAGGAAGTTACAAGTCCTTTTCCAGATGCAGGCAGCACAGATGTTAAAAAGAAAACTCAACATCAGAACGAAACTCCATCTAAAATTTATCCTTCATTGACTCGTTTTAAGACCCTTCAAACGAGAATAAAATAGATGATGAGGAAGTTGATTTGGACCTCATAAATGGGGAAGCCTCAAAATATCATAATTCCAACTGCCCGCTCAAACAATGACAGTCCGTTTTCTCATATCCACCTCCCTATCGCACACACTCTGCTCCTATGACAATGATGGTGATAGATCCAAAGGAAGACCTTAAAGAAAAAATTAAACATTTGGAGGAACAAATAAATCTAGAGGAACAATAACAAGCTCTGATTATCAGGTTACAAAAATTAAAGACAGGCAATGAATCAGTGCCCAGTCCTGATGGATTTAAAAGGGATATTCGCCCTCAAATTCTATCTGGACAACAGTGTCCAAGAGGAGGAGTTCCCTTAATCAACAGGGATTTAAAACCCCCTCCACTAAGTGCTTTCCCTGTTACTGAGACAAGGGATAACCAGGGACAACTCTGGAGGCACCACACTTGCTTTGATTTTACTATCATAAAACAATTAAAAACTGCTGTTTCTCAGTACGGAGCTACAGTGCCATACACCCTTGCTATTTTAGACTCCATAGCAGAAAATTGGTTAACACCACATGATTTGAATACTTTAGTTAGAGCCACCCTGATTGGAGGTGACTTCTTGCTTTGGAAGTCTGAATATTTTGAAAATTGCGAAGAGACAGCTAAAAGAAATCAACAAGCAGGAAATGGGTGGACTTCTGATTTGCTCATTGGAGTAGGCGATTATGAAATCACAGAAATCAGATGCAGTATGACCATGGAGCGTATGCTCAGATACAGGCGGCAGGCACTAAGGCCTGGAGAAAATTGCCTGTTAAGGGAGACATCAGCATGTCTCTTACAGGAGTCAAACAAGGCCCTGATGAGCCCTTTGCTGACTTTGTCCACAGACTTATAACAACGGCTGGTCATATTTTTGGCAGTTCTGATGCAGGTCTTGACTATGTCAAGCAACTTGCTTATGAAAATGCCAATCCTGCATGCCAAGCTGCTATAAGACCATACAGAAAGAAGACAGATTTAACAGGATATATTCGTCTGTGCTCAGATATAGGACCTTCTTATCAACAGAGCTTAGCAATGGCAGCTGCTTTTAGTGGACAGAAAGTGAGGGACTTTCTTAATAATAAAGACAAAAACAAAAGGGCCTGTTTTAAATGTGGCAAGGGCGGACACTTTGCCAAAGACTGCAGATCAGATCTACAAAAAACTCTTGAGGCCAAAATACCTGGTCTCTGCCCTAGGTGAAAGAGAGGAAAACATTGGGCTAATGAATGCAAGTCCAAAAGAGACAATCAGGGAAATCCCCTTCCACCACATCAGGGAAATGGGAGGAGGGGCCCGCCTCAGGACCCAAAACAAGCATATGGGGCAATCAGTTTCATTCCAGCCAACAGCAGCAACAACAATCCATTACAAACCTCAGTGGAGCAACCCCAGGGAGCACAGGATTGGACCTCAGTTCCACCTCCCATGTGGCATTAACTCTTGACATGGGCCCTCAAGCCTTGAATACTGGAATTTTTGGCCCATTGCCCTCAGGTTATTTTGGATTAATTTTAGGAAGAAGTAGTTCTAGCATGAAAGGTTTACAAGTACTCCCAGGAATTGTAGATCAAGATATCTTGGCAGAAATTAAGATCATGGCTAAAACAGATAACAACATTATTACTGTTACTCAGGGAGAAAAAATAGCACAGCTGATACTGTTACCATTAGTTCCAACCAAACACAGAGTTCAAAATCCTAGGAGAGGAAATGGAGGTTTTGGATCCTCTAATGTATATTGGGTACAACACATAACTGACCAAAAACCTTCTTTGACATTATGGCTAGATGGCAAGACCTTTACAGGTCTAATAGATACGGAGCACATGTGACCATAATTAAACAAGAGGATTGGCCTTCTTTTTGGCCTACTACAGAAACTATGACTAATCTTAGGGGTATTGGTCAAAGTACAAATCCAAAGCAGAGTTCTAAATACCTCACTTGGAGAGACAAAGAAAACAACACAGGTCTCATTAAGCCTTATATCATACCTCATTTGCCTGTTAATTTGTGAGGAAGAGACCTATTATCTCAGATGAAAGTAATCATGTGCAGCCCCAATGAAAGGGTTGCTGCCCAAATGCTGTCTCAGGGATATACACCAGGAAAAGGGCTAGGAAAGGCCGAAAGTGGTGTTTTACATCCCATTCCCAATGTAGGACAGATTGACAGAAAAGGCTTGGGAAATTTTTGATTTCGGCCATTGACATGCCTGCACCCCAACTGTGTGCAGCTTCAATAACTTGGAAATCAGATGAAACAGTTTGGGTTGATCAATGGCTGCTAACTTCTAAAAAACTTGAAGCTGCTCAAATGTTAGTGCAGGAACAGCTAACAGCCAGACATATTATAGAGAGTAATTCTCCTTGGAATACTCCTATATTTGTAATTAAGAAAAAATCTGGTAAATGGAGATTACTACAGGACTTAAGGGCTGTCCATGTCACTATGGTGCTCATGGGAGCCCTGCAACCAGGGCTGCCATCTCCTGTAGCCATCCCTCAAGGATATTTTAAGGTAATTATTGACCTCAAAGACTGTTCTTTTACTATCCCTCTACATGTAGATGATCAAAAAAGATTTTCTTTTAGTCTACCATCAATAAATTTTAGAGAACCTATGAAAAGATATCAGTGGAAGGTATTGCCACAAGGGATGGCTAATAGTCCAACCTTATGCCAAAAATTTCATGCTCATGCCTTACAGCCTATTAGAGATTCTTGGAAACAAATGTATATTATTCATTATATGGATGATATACTCATAGCAGGACAATCAGGAGAACAGGTATTACTATGTCTCACACAACTTAAACAGCAGCTGACTGAAGTAGGACTACAAATTGCTCCAGAAAAAGTTCAGCTACAAGACCCTTATACTTACCTAGGTTTCTTGCTCAATGGGCCTAGGATTATTAATCAAAAGGCAATAATCAGGAGAGATCATTTAAATACACTTAATGACTTACAGAATCTTCTAGGTGATATAAATTGGCTTCGACCATATCTTAAATTAACCACAGGGAAGTTAAAACCATTGTTTGAGATATTAAAAGGAGACCCTAATCCACAATCATCCAGGACTATATCTCCTGATGCATTAACTGCTCTTAAAAAGGTGGAGGATGCTATTGAAGGTCAATTTGTTACCAATATTGATTATTCTCATCCCTTAAAGCTCATTATATTTAATACTTCCATCACTCCAATGGGTCTTTTCTGGCAAGATAATCCTATTAAAAGAACCGAAATACAGATGGAGACGGTTGGCAAGTCACCGGAGAAGTCCGCTTTATTACAAGATGAGGCTTACATATATACTCTTGGGGCTTCCAGGTTAAGGGAGAAAGTGGCCTGTGGGTTTCTGATTGGTCCGGCTTGCCGCCGGCGGGAAAATAGGTGGCGGGAAGACAAGACTTATGGGAAGAAGAAGCCGCTCAGGGGCCATCTTTGGTGTGGATCGGACTGCATATGGAACCTTACATTCCCCCCTCTTTGGTTTATGGGAATTCGGGACGTTGAATTTCAAACTGGCTGCTTCCTGCTGATCAGGGGCATCGTCAAGGGGCCCGGGGCAGGGGGGTTGGTTGTGAGGGGAGAACAAAGCGTTGGCTATTATATTGTATAATAAGCCATGTCAGATCAGACTAATATATTACTTCATCCCCCATAAAGTCCATAAAACTCCCTTGGAACCATAAGTCCTCAATTTGGTCTAGGAATTCATTGTAGTCATTAGTCGGGTGGAGGAGCCATGCATCAGTGTCCAAGGTCCGTAGAAAGGATATTAGCCTTGGAAGAAGTTGGGGGAAGTCCATCATAGCAGGACGTCACCAGGCGTTGTTCCCAGTGGGTAGGAGTTGATAGTTCCTGAGGAGAAGCTGGTTAAAGGCTTGGTTAGAAATTTTTTGTACTTGGTCTCTAACGAACCTTATGAGACAGGGGAGGAAGAAAATGATGCAAAGAACTCCAATAAGAGGACCTAACAGAGGGAGGCAACTACATAATTTTTCCCTGTGGTGGTCACTGCTCCCGGGGTTGAGGCCCCTTTGCAAGTTGCACAGGGTTGTCCATATAGGGTTTTAATGAGTTCCAGTTTATTGACAGGTGGACCAAATCCAGCTAGGGTCAGGGAAAAGAGGGGGAAAAAAGCAGAAAGGTAGGAAGTTATCATTCCTCCTGAATGGGTGAGAGGCGCGAGAGACGGAGTTTCAAAGGATTAGAGGGATCCACGGAACTGGTGTAGATGTTCGGCTTGCCCGTATTTATAGGGTCAGGATCCAGAGGAGTAGGGGGTGAGTCTCCTTGGTCAGCCGGGCAGGGTTTTAACATGGAAATATGGATCCAAGGAGTGGTCTCGTTAGAAGGTAGGATGAGTTTAGCTGCGGTGGGGGTACTAAGGATTACTGGGTATGGTCCCAGCCATTTAGGAGATAAGGGTTCAGGTGTGGTTGGTGGAGTATAATAGGCAAGATCCCCTGGGTTCAAGGAGGGAGGAGGGGAGCTTGCAAGAGGACGGGGAAGTAACCAGTTTGATGTTTCCAAAGTTCAGCTCTAAGGTGAGAAAGGAGAGGGAGGCTGAGGGTATTTGCGATGTTTAGGGAGGTAGGAACGATTCCGGGGGGTACAGGAGATCTTCCATACATCACCTCAAAAGGGGACAAATTGGTAGGTTTCTTTGGAAGTAAGCATAGTTTAAAGAGTGCCAGAGGGAGGAGGCGAATCCAGTCTAAGTGGAGTTCTAGGGAAAGTTTGGTGAGAGTCTCCTTTATGGATCAATTTGCTCTCTCAACCTTACCTGAGGCCTGAGGACTATATGGGCAGTGTAGATGCCAGGGTAAGGCTAGAGATTGAGAGAGAGATTGGATTACTTGAGCTGTGAATTCCGGTCCATTGTCCGATTGAAGGGAGGTAGGCATCCCAAAGTGTGGGATGATGGAGGTAAGGAGGTGATTGGCGACAGTGGAGGCCCTTTTGTTGGTAGTAGGAAATGCCTCAATCCAGCCACTAAAGGTATCTAGGAAAACTAGGAGGTACCGGTGTTGGTGAACAGGAGGCATGTGTGTGAAATCAACTTGCCAGTCTGCCGCCAGAATGGAACCACGGGCTTGATGTGAGGGATATGGGTAAGGAACTGTAGTGGTGTTAGGGTTGGTTCTTTGGCATATAACACAAGTTTGAGAAAGTTGTTTTAGCATTTCTCTATCTTGGGATGTGAGAGAAAAGAAGGATTGTAAGAAACGAGACAGGCTTTGAGGACTGGAGTGAAACAGGTCATGCAGCATTTGAAAGAGAAGTTTCTTGTCCGGGATTGGACTGGGAAAGGACAAGTGAAGAATGGGGGGTGGGGTCTCAGATGACTTGCTAAATGCTGCGTTCTTGGAAGCAGCAGCAACTAATCGGTTTCCTTGTGTAGAAGGATAGTTGTCCTTCTTATGGACTTTACAGTGGATAATTCCGAGCCGCGTGGGTAGTTGGGATGCTTGTAATAACTTGTGAATTAGGTCAGAATTGGTAATGGTGTTCCCAAGAGTTGTCATAAATCCTCTCTCTTTCCATATTGCCGAATGGGAGAGGAGTGTGTGGAACACATATTTAGAGTCGGTGTATAAGTTTAGGGTTTTCCCTTCGGCCAGAATGCATGCTCGGGTTGCCGCGATAAGTTCAGCTTGCTGATTGGTGGTACCCAGAGGGAGAGGTTGGGCTTCTATAGTGGCTGTTAGGGAGACTATGGCATAACCAGCTTTGGGGGCTGTTGGACTTCTATATGAGGATCCATTCGTGAACCAATTGTGATCCGCATGGGGTAAGGGGCCCTCGAAAATGGTAGAGGGAGAATGAGTTAAGGATTGTAATGTTTCTAGACAGTTGTGAAGTGGAGGCTCTGGGGTAGGGTGAACAGGAAGAAGAGTGCCTGGGTTGAGAGGAGAACAGGATTGGAAGGATATAGAAGAGTTTTCTAAAAAGGAAGTAATTAGGGCTAAAACTCGTGAGGGGGTAAAGTATGCAGGGACTTGTAAGCTAGGAGATCCTTTAGATGGTGTGGAGAGCATATAGTTAAGGGGGCTCCAAAAGTAAGTTTAAAAGTTTCCTGCTGTAGTTTTTGGGCAGCTGCAAGGACCCTGAGACAAGGGGCCCATCCCCTTACTGTGGGGTCAAGTTGTTTTGATAAATAGGCTACTGGGGCAAATGTGGGGCCCTGCATTTGTCCCAGTACCCCTAAGGCCTGTCCCTGATTTTCATGAACATAGAGAAGAAAGGACCTTGTTAAATCTGGTAAGTGTAATGCAGGGTCGGATAGGAGTTTGAGATGTAGGTTATTAAAAGGCGTTTTAGGGAAGGAGGGGAGTGGTTCATTTGGGTCTCCATTAGAGAGATCGTAAAGGGGTTTGGCTAAAAGAGAAAAGTTAGGGATCCAAGCACGGAAATACCCTGCTAAGCCCAAAAAAGAAAGAATTTCAGCCTTGGTTTTAGGTACGGGCCAGGACGAAAGGGCTTGTTTCCTGTCAGTTGTAATGGATTTATGTTATGGTGTGAGTAAGAACCCTAGGTAAGTGACTTGAGAGGCTGAGATGTGAGCTTTAGAAGGTGTCACTTTGTATCCATGTTGGGCCAAAAAGTTAAGCAAGGCAGCCATGTCCCGTTCAGAGATATCCCAAGAAGGGCTACAGAGAAGGAGATCATCAACATACTGCAAAAGTGTGGAGAGAGGACAAGTGGGGTAGAAATTTTTGAGGTCATGGGAGAGGGTCTGTCCAAATAGATGTGGGCTGTCCCTAAACCCTGAGGAAGAACTGTCCAAGTGAGCTGTTCGGAGTGTCGCGTGTGGGGGTCGGTCCATGTGAAGGCAAAAAGGTCCTGTGAGGAAGGGTCTAGAGGTACGGAAAAGAAGGCATCCTTCAAGTCCAGAACTGAGAAGTGAGTGGAAGAAGCTGGGATGAGAGAGAGTAGAGTGTAGGGATTGGGAACAAGAGGGTGGATGGGTATGACAGTGGCATTTATGGAGCGGAGGTCCTGTACCAAATGGTAGGAACCATTGGGTTTTTTTGTACCCAGAATGGGGGTGTTATACGGGGACTGAGTGGGACGTAGATATCCTTTGCGAAGAAGGTCAGAAATAATGGGAGAAAGTCTGAGAAGGGTAGAGGTGGTTAAGGGATACTGAGGCTGATGAATAAATTTGGTAGGGTCCCGTAATCGGATGGAGACTGGGGGGCACTGAGCTATGGAGGGATTGTCCGTGTCCCAAACTGAGGGGTTAGAGGCATCGAAAAGTGGGAAGGAAATAGACGCCTTGAATTGGGAAAGAATGTCCTGTCCCAACAAGGGAATTGGGCATTGAGGCATGACTAAAAAGGAGTGGATAAAATGTGAAGAGGTATTCTTAAGGTGACACAGAAGTGGGGGAGTTCTGAGTGGATATATGCGTTTCCCTCCTACCCCGACAATAGGAGTGGAACTAGGAGTGGTGGCACCATGGAACTCTGTCAAAAGTGAGAAGGTTGCTCCTGTATCTAATAAAAAGGTGACAGACCGGCCATCCACTACAAGGGTTACCCTAGGCTCGCGAGTGGTGATATTGAGGGTCGGGTGTGGCCCAGGGCTCCGTCAGTCCTCTTCAGCCAATCCCACTATCGGAGGACAAGAGGGGGGCATTCTAGCGATTGGCCCTTCACCCCTTCAGGAGAAGGGGCAATCGGAGCCCCAATGTCCTGTTTGTTTACATTTGGGACAGGGTTTATTGGGGGGCCGCGGATGAGGACAGGAGCATGACCAATGACCCTCTTTTCCACATTTAAAGCAAGCTCCAGGAGGGGCCCTTGTAGGGATCGGGAATTTCTGTGAATGGGGAACAGGATGAGGAGTCCCCCTGATCATTTGAGCAACCATTAGTAAATCAGTTTGCCTGGCCTTATGCCTTAGGCGTTCTTTTTCGTCATCTCGTCCATGGAAAACCTTAAAGGCCAGCGACAGAATCTCACTTTGAGGAGTTGCCGGTCCATGTTCTAATTTTTTTAATTTGGCCTTAATGTCAGGGTAGGACTGAGCTAGGAAACTGGTCATAAGGATATGACGGCCCTCATCTGTGTCTGGGTCCAGTGTGGTATATTGCCTGAGGGCCTGAGTAAGCCTCTCTAGAAACTCAGTGGGGGTTTCATCCTTTTTTTGGATAATTTCCTGGACCTTCTGAAAATTGACTACTTTGCGGGCCACCTTTTTTAAACCCACAATGAGACACGAGGCAATCCGGTCCTGGGCTTGTATGCCCTGATTTGTGTTGTAGTCCCATTGTGGATCTATTTCTGGGACCGCTTCAGGCCTTAGAGAGAAAGTAGGGTCTGTGCGATGTGTTTCATTCGCATGAGTTTGAGCTGCATCCCAAACTCGTCGCCGTTCCTCAGTCAGGAGGGTGTTGGCGAGGAGCATAAATATATCTTTAAAAGTTAAGCTGTAGGCTTGTAAAATCCATTGGAATTCCTTTATGTAAGTGGTAGGATCGGAGGAATAGGAGCCCAGTTTGCGCTCCATCTGAGATAAATCAGCCAGGGAGAAGGGGACGTGGACACGGACAATACCTTCAGCTCTAGCTACCTCCCTTAATGGGGCCATAAAAGTGGGAGGGGCCGGAGGTGGTCCATGGGAGCGCGTGAGCGGTGGGCTGAAGGATATAGGCGGAGCGGTGGGTGTAGGAGCTATGGACGCGGGAGCCAAGGCAGCGGGGAGGGGGAGAGGGGAGGAAGGTGGCTCCGGGGGTATAGGGTTGGGAGGAGGGGCCCTATAAGGGGGAGGCTCATCGGCTGGGTCAAAAGAATCAGGAGAGGAGGATGGGGGAGGGGAGGACAATGTGGAAGCAATCTTACATGCCAGAAGAGCCTGGGAGGGAGAGCAAGTAGTGCAAAGTGAGGGGTTTTGGGATAGTAACCTAAAAGCTTCGACATAAGGGATCTCCTTACACTTGTTCAGGTGCTGGCAATAATTGAAGAGATCTCGTAAAGGATTTGGATCCAGAGAGCCCTCAGGGGGCCATTTACTCTGGTTATCTAGAGGGTAATGGGGCCAGTCCTGAGTGCAGAATTTTGTCAATAATTTGGGTTTGATGTCAGGCTTAAGGGAAAGAGGTCCTAGATTTTTGAGGAGACACTGGAGGGGCGTGTCTGCCACCAGGGAAGATGGGGAGGTCCCCATGGTTAGAGGGAAGAAGGGTGTAGGGAGCGGAAGACCTCGGGCAAGGAGGGAGCACTCTGTGAGGTAAAGGGCGTCCCCAATGCCTCGAGAGAGTCCTGGAGGGGGATCAATCTACAAGGTAAAGGGCGTCCCCAATGCCTTGAGAAGGATCGGGGGGTTCCGGAGACGGAACGGAAGGGAAAGCACAATGGAGATCGTCACCTTGATCGCTATTCCCAAAGGGGTAAGGAACCCGGATGGCCACGAGGTTACCAGTACTGGATTTAGGCAGTTGGAGAGGAAAGGTGACTGGGGTTCCCCGGGGGTAGATTAAGCTCCTCACTCCTCATAAAGTGTCTTCTATTGGCCTCTTTTGTGTTCTGACGGACGGGCACAGGGGTCCACTGTGACCATGAAGGTCGTGGTGGGAGGTTGTCCCCCCTTAACTCAGCGTCGGGAGGCTACCGGACGGTCACGGCTAGTACTCCCGCATATAGCTGAGGTAAGGTGTGCTCTTCCGGGGGAAACTTATGAATTTTCGAAGCTGGTGTTGAGTGTCGAGAGCTAGCGCCGGAGAAAGAGGACGAGGGTGGCCTGCCAACAGAGGAACGGAGTGCCGTTGAAGGCTAACTCTGTCCCAGGTTTCAGCACCAATAAAAGAACCGAAATAAAGATGGAGACGGTTGGCAAGTCACCGGAGAAGTCCGCTTTATTACAAGATGAGGCTTACATATATACTCTTGGGGCTTCCTGGTTAAGGGAGAAAGTGGCCTGTGGGTTTCTGATTGGTCCGGCTTGCCACCGGCGGGAAAATAGGTGGCGGGAAGCCAAGACTTATGGGAAGAAGAAGCCACTCAGGGGCCATCTTTGGTGTGGATCGGACTGCATATGGAACCTTACACCTATTATGTGGATTCATCTTCCTTCCTCACCCAAAAAAGTGCTATTACCATATTATGATGCAGTAGCTGATCTGATTATCATGGGGAGAGAAGATTCTAGAAAATATTTTGGAATACAACCATATAAGATTATTCAACCCTACACCCGATCTCAGGTCAATTGGCTGTTACAAAATACTGACACCTGGCCTATAACTTGTGCCTCATTCGCAGGTGATATAGATAATCATTATTCACCAAATAAATTGGTTCGGTTTTGCGAACTATATCCTTTTGTGTTCCCTCATATTATTAGAAGGGAGCCCTTATACAACGCTCTTGTTGTATTTACTGATGGGTCATCCACAAGAACAGCTGCTTACACCTTCCTTGATACAACTGTCACTTTCCAGATGAAATGTACATCTGCCCAACTTGTTGAATTACAGGCTCTTATTGCAGTTTTATCTGCCTTTCCCAATCAACCCCTTAATATCTACACACACAGTGCCTACTTAGCACACTCGGTGCCACTCCTTGAAACAGTCTCTCAGATCAGACATGTTTCTAAAACAGCATCACTGTTCCTTCAATGTCAGACACTCATCCATAATAGAGGGGAGTCTTTGTTTATTGGACACATCAGAGCTCACTCTCGCCTTTCAGGGCCATTAGTTAAGGGCAACAGAATTGCTGACACAGCCACCAAAATGGTTGCAGTAGCTTTTTCAGATAATATTAAGCAAGCTCAAGACACTCATAACCTACATCATTTAAATGCCCGCTCTCTTAGGTTACTCTATAAAATCACTAGGGAACAAGCAAGGCAAATAGCAAAAGGCTGTATCACATGTGCTACTCATCTACCAGTTCCACATCTAGGAGTTAATCCTAAAGGCTTTGTTCCTAACATGGTGTGGCAAATGGATGTTACATATGTTTTAGAGTTTGGTAATCTAAAATATATTCATGTTTGCATAGATACATTTAGTGGATTTATATTGGCTACACTTCAGGCTGGAGAAGCAACGAAACACGTAATTGCCCATCTATTACATTGTTTCTCAGTCTTGGGCATACCTAAACAAATTAAAACAGATAATGGCCCTGGATATACAGCAAAAACCCTCCAAACATTTTGTGAAAAATTACAAATTCAACATGTCACCAGAATTCCTTATAATCCTCAAGGCCAAGGAATTGTTGAGAGAGCACATCTCTCTCTTAAAACTACTATTGATAAAATAAAAAAGGGGGAATGTTACCCAATCATGTGTTCTCCCCGTAATATACTCAATCATGCTTCACTCATTCTCAATTATTTAAAAATGGATGATCATGGGAAATCTGCCGCTGATCGTTTCTGGCACCCGGAATCTCAAAAGCATTTTGCCATGGTAAAATGGAAAGATCCATTGGATGGTTCATGGCATGGTCCAGACCCAGTCTTGATCTGTGGTCGAGGCTCAGTCTGCATCTTCTCTCAAAAGCTGATGCAGCCAGATGGCTGCCAGAGTGCCTTGTACGCCAAGTTACTGAAGTTACCTCCTCCAGGGATTAAAATCATCCCTGAGAGTCTTTTCTTTTCCTTCCACAGGAATGAACAAAACATTGCTTCTCTGGATGATGGCTGCCTGTTCACTGCACTCCTACAGCCATGCAGGATTTGAGGACCCTGCTAAGGCTGGAGAAGTGCTGTTTCTATGCCAACAAGTCAGGACTCATTAAGGACAAGATCAACAGCTTCAAGAAGACCTAGAAAAACGCCAACAAGCACTGGCTGATAATCCACTATGGACTGGATTCGGTGGACTCCTTCCCTATCTCCTTCCCTTCTTAGGTCCCCTCCTTTGTTTGCTGCTAGTTCTATCTATAGGTCCTTTGATATTCAACAAGATTATGGCTTTCATCAAAGCTTAAATTGAGGCTATACTGGCAAAACCTATTCAGGTTCATTACCATCGACTGGAGATGATGGATTGTGATGGTGCACCATTTGACCAATATTAGATCGTAATAGACCATTACCCCTGTGTGCTGAACTGGTCAGCCAATGAGAGGTAAGATTCATGGGAGCACATACCAACCTAAGACAGGAAACGAGGGCTACAGCCTCATTATCCAATGACGGGTAAGGATGCTGCTCTGGCACAGACAACCTAAGACAGGTGCAGTTCCCAATGGATTGTCACTTCAGCTCTATAAAAAGGGGGACCTGTCCGGAGTCGGCAGGTCACGTGCCCTGACTTGCCTCAAGGTCGCGCACCTTGACTCATGGTCACGCCCCCTGCCTCGCCTCATGTTGAGCTAAGATGCTGGTGGGGCATGCCTCTACCTGTTTACACACCTGTCAGACTATACCAGGTGCATCAGACTAGATTGCGTGGTGCTTCATGATTGGCCAATTACACTTCCATATTCGAGTTCTGGTGCGAGACCAGTCTTGCCTTCGTGCACTTTCCTCTGATTGGTTTTTGTACATAATATTAACTGTGTTTATTCCCCAAATAAATGAGACTTGATCAGTCTTTTGTCTTGTCTCCATTTCCTGTGTCTCTTGTCTCTCTCAATCCCCGCTCCCCCCTCCAGGTTTCCTTTGAAGTCCTGTGGGTCGGGACACTTATTAGTGGTCCTTCAGAGCATTTTTTTCTCTTCCCTTGTGCCCCTCTCCCAGATACATCAAGTCAATTATGAGAAATGTCATCAACTGTATAATTGTTGATTTTTGAAAGGTGCTAAAAAACATTTCTTGGAATATAAATTAAAATTTGCACCTTGATTTACCTAGTTATATACACTATGAGCACTTTTTTTTTTTTTTTTTTTTTTTTAAGGTTGAGGGCTTCTGATTTTGTCTACTTTTAGTATGGGTGTATAACATGTAATGAGTTTGTGGTGTTGCTTTTGGAAAATTACTTTCTGGTTTCTTTTTCTTGTCAGTGTTTGAAAACTTATTTACTTTTCTAGGTTTAGCTGTATATGAATTTGATTTATTTTGTTACAAAGAATACTTTTCTTTTCTTCTCAGTCTTGGTTCAAACAAAGGGGTTTAAGTTGTATTTAGTTTATTCCCTCCTGTGGCCTAGAAATTGTCTTGTCTAGGTAACCATGCTATTCTTAAATGGCAGCCATATATTTGAGTATCTTTTGCAGACTTTTTTAAAAAGCAAAGTTTATTTTTACTATTAAATGTAATAGAAACTTGGAAAACTGCAAACATGCAAAACATAGTCTTGGTGGGGATTAGGAAGATGTTGGTCAAAAGATTCAAAATTTCAGTTAGGAATAAATTCAGTTCTGTTGTATAATGTGAGGAATATACTAATAACAATGTACTGTATACTTGAAATTTGCTAAGAGAGTAAATTTTTACTGCTCTCACCACACTGCCCAAAAATGTATGTGACATATATGATACTGAGCTTGATTTATGTAGTCTGAGGATATAACTCAATGGTAAGTGTATATGTCTAGTTTGTGTGAGGTCCACACCATCTCCAGAGAGGGGCCTTGATTTAGCCATTCAATATTGTATACAAATTCCAAAGCATCATGTTCTACAACATAAATAATAAAATTTTATTTGCTAGTTTTTTTAAAATTACAGAAAAAAAAACACTAAAAAATGTGCACATTTACTTCCTGTTAACTTTGACTTCCTATTTTTTTGGTATAAATGGTTTTTGGGATGTTGGTTACCTTTCTCTTTCTCTTTTCTTTTTTTTTTTTTTTCTTTTGTTTTACATGGTTGGATCTTAGGGTTTGTTACTAGAGATTTAAGCCATAGGGGTCCTAACTTCAAGGAGTTTCAAAAAATTAGATCTGGCCACTCACTCCAGAAGTCAAATGGGAAAGAGTAATGGAGAAAGAAAATTTAATCAGTAGAGGTAAATCAGAAAGACAAGGGGGATCAAAAACCAGCCTGCCTTTGAGGATATTGATATGAGCTTTAAGTTCAAATAAAAGAAAAATTGGGGTACAAAAGAAGAGATATGCATAATTAGAGAGTCTTGGTCAAATTAGTCTGGTTGGTCATTATCTCAGAATTGGTTCTGTGAAGCTCAAGAAGTAATCAGCCTCATTGGGATTTGTCTGTTTCTGGAACATTAAGAACAACGACTGGAGACTCTTTGGTACCATTCTGAGGGACTGGAATAGGATGGCACAAAAATTGGCAGTTAACAGGCTGTTCACATTACCTTAGTTCTCTTATTGATCTCCCCAGTCTTGGAGGAGATGGGATAGGTTACGTAAGCTGAGGGCTAATTAAACTTGTATTACGAGTTTTTAAACACTTCATAAGTGAACAGCATGCCTGTTTGCAGAGCTGATCCAAAGTTTAAGGTAATAAAGAGACAATGGAGGCAGAGATGCCAAGCTTTTTTTCGTTGCTTCTAGTTACCCATTGGGAAAAAGCAGCCTGTTAAGTTCTTGTTTCTTATGTACAGTTGTGATTTTGTACATTCAAGCAACATTTATTTAAACTACCAAAGTGCAAGAAAATCTTTGGAGATGTTGCAAAGAAATGTTTTTGATTTCTTCTGTTTAAATTCTGTTTGGGAATATAGATAAGAAAAAGTAATAAATTTAATGATGCCAAGGAATTGTCAAATATTTTGGACTCTGTTGCATGCATTAAGTGTGTCCTGTAGATCTAGAACTCATTTCTAAAACATATTCTTATTTATTAGTTAGTGAAACTAACATTTTTCATTGGCAGTTAATTTCCCTTGATTTGGGTAACATCATTTCTTCCCTTCTTTCCATTTTTAATATATTCTCTTTCTGTGATCTTTTTATTAAGGAATTTGAAACATGAATAATCTAATAAAATTATACATATGATATTTCCAACAAAGCACCAATCTAATGCACACTCACCTGTTTCTAGTCATTACCATTTCTAGTCCATGTACATACAACATGTTTTCGCAGTATAAAGTTTTCATGTGGGGAAATTCCCTTATAAGGAAACAGAGTAAGAAGATTTATTTTTAATAACTAAAAAATATACTCTATGTGTTTAAAATTTTAAAAAAGCTAAGATGGAAGCATATATGGGAACTATACTTTTAAACTTCTCTGTGGCTCAGAATTGAAGCAGCTGAAGAACTGCTACACAATCAGGCAAGTGACTGAGGGAGTTCACTATTAGAAAGACTTGAAGAGACCCAGAAAGTCTGGTCTTTGTCATAGAGGGCAAAAAAGGATACATCAGCACTCTGCCTGATGGCAGTGACAAAACCGAGGCCAGGCAGACAGGCATTGTGTGGTATTACACCAAGGAAAAAAGATAAATATAATGGCCCTATTTGGCAAAAAAAAAAAAAAAAAAAAAAAAAAAAAAAAAAAAAAAAACAGCTGTAGAGCAGAAAGGCAGTCTGAACTTAACTCACAAGTGATCCACATTTCTCAACTTGTCAGAAGAGGCCTGTGGCAGATAACCATCTTGTAGAGGTCGCAACTGAGTTCATTGATGTGAAAACCCTAGAGTGCCTACCATGTGGTCCAGGGTGACCCTGGTGGAATGCTATTGAAATAGGCACAGAGAAGATTATACACAAAGAGAAACAGAAGGGAGTGTAGCCTGCTTTCCTTTTGAGTCTGGTAATGAGGACAACCAGTTGAAGAGGTTGGGAGATTGAAAGGGAACAAGTGATTGCTTGAGAGAACTGGACCTTGGAAGGTCACAGTTGTGTGAGCGTACTGCACAGGATCTGATGTACTCCCCATCCCCACCACCTGAGATGTTTGGTCACTCCACCTTATAAGTAGAAATCTTAGTAATTTCCCAAGATCCAGACGCACAACTGTGACAGACATCTGCCAGGCCCTAGTGGTATGTCAATCTGATCTGTCCAGAGTAGATTTCATCCAAGATAATATCTCATGCAGAGCTTGGTGTCTGATGCTTAAACTTCCACTTAAAACTTCAAAAAAGAGCAGCACTCTGGGAGTGCCTTAATCTAATGTGTCAAGAGTAATCTCAAGAGGATGGTACTTCTCTCATTCCATGCTACCAAGTACTGATGAGCAGGAAATCTGAGAATCATTTAAGTGAGATTTAGCCCCTGTCTACTCCAGCTGTGGGCATGGCAAGTGACCCAAAATAAGAGGATTAATAGCCCCCAGCCCTTCCTCTTTCCATTGGATGAATAGCTGAAGAAGACATGGTAAGGAGTGTAAATTGGTATAGATAGTGAGTCTGCTTTTATCTACAGGTTTGATGGCCTTTATATTAACAACCTGAGCATATTATAATTACCACATGTGCCTGCCTCTCCTCTTGACCCCTGGCCTCCATGCTCACTGACATCATCTTTTGCTCAGAGGTCAGCTACAACTCTTTTCCTCCTTCAATAGACAGGGATAAAGATTTCCTCTCATGATACACCCCTAGATTATGGGTCATGACATGCATAAAATGTTCCTTGCAGGGTTGTTGTGAAAAGGAAAATGAAGAATGTGTTAGAAAATCATTGGCTTTGTCTGGTTTTTCTGAATAGAATTTTAGGGACTCAGACCCACAGAGGATCTAGAGAGTATATAAAAGGGGTTACTCTGGTGCTGAAGAAATAGGTCATTTTGTAGAGCACTTGCCTAGGATGCTCAAGGACTGCAGTTTGAATCCCATGCCACTCAGGGAAAAAGAAATAAAAAAATAAAAACTCTTCCGAATATGCCAACCCTCCCTGCTCTTGACTTTTTCTCTTCTTTTCATCAACTGAATCTGCACAGTTGAAAAAGTACCAGTTGGACACACAAGCATTTTCCAATCAGACTTTCAGCATGTTGCTGTGATAAAAGTTAGCAGTGCTTCCCCAGTCACCTGTGTTGCTTACGAGCAGGTGTTCTTGGAGATGAGTCAACTCTCAGGAACTGATAGGTTAGATTGTTCTCATGAGTATGCTTATGGGTGTATATCATCAGCAAGTTCTTGAGGAAGACAATGCTCACCAGGTTGCAATGGCAGGAATCAACTACTCAGTTGTTAAGATCCAGTACATCTGTGCTATAGTGTTTTTGTTTTGATCATACACAAAACCTTTATACATGTGCTTGCTTTGGCAGCACATATACTAAAATTGGAACAGATAATGCAACAGATAATAGCATGGCCCTATGCAAGATTGACACACAAATTCATGAAGCATTCCATATTTTTAATCAGTTAATAAAAATATGAAGATGCATGCTTTTTATCTTCACTTTCCCAAAGCATTAAAATAAAGATATTTCTCAAAAGCAAATCCACCACCAAAAATATATACAATTCTGGGATTTCATAAATAAAAGCCAGAGATATTACTTTAACCACTGAATCAAATTACTACTTATCCCAAATTATTAATATCCATTATTTGTCTGTGTGTGTGTGTGTGTGTGTGTGTGTGTGTGTGTGTTGTGTTGCATGTGCTGAGGGCCACACCTCAGTGCTTGCACCTGGTAAGAAAGCATTCTACCACTGAGCTCTAACCCCAACCTCAAGACCATTTTTATGTAAGTAATTCAAAAATTGCTAACATAAAACATTTTTGCCAGCTATTTGGAGAACTAAAGGAAAAACATACCAGTTATCAATTCTTTCTTTATAAGCATTCATATGAGAAAGATATTGAATTACCTGGTTTTCTCTAATGGTAGCAATCTGAGAAAATTCCATTAAAAATTAACAATGGCTTTGGCGTAGAAGAAAATGAAAAGAAAACTACCTCCCCGAAATTTTAAATCCTTCCTAATTACAAAGATACTAACAACAAACACTCACTTGGTTCTTAAATGAGGCCAGGAGAGAATAAACAAACCACTTTCAGTATCTTTTTTTAAAACTTAAAATTTTTGTGCTCTGTAACTGAGTTGTTAAGGAGTACACATAGAGGGACTACAATTTCTTCTGTTTTCCAAAGTGTATATAGTAAATTTTAAGTTAAAGGGGAAAGTTAGGATGGTATTTATTATTGGCCTTAAACCAACTGGATTTTCTCTTAACCCATCTCTGAATTTCCTTAAGACATGCACAGAAATATGCAGCAAGTTTTGTCATAAGAGAACAAGGATAGCAGCATGTATTTGACAGGTCTTTTTGACCTCAGGTCTTCTGTAAATCATTTGATGAATACTTAGCCATCAGAACAAAGAAACAGAACTTCTTTGGAAGCAAGATACTATTTATCCATTAATTAGGCTGTTATAGAAAGAGCCCCAAGGTCCCCAAGAATCAAAGTAGCAATGGGTGAGAGTTTGTCAATCTAACATGGCCTATTGGGCAAGAAGGGCCCAGCACTGAGGAGAATTTATAAGGGTCTGGGTGATTGATAGTAGCCAGTGGCAGAAAAGGCTGTCCTCGTGAATTCCCCAAGCTTGTAGAGAAGTACATTAATTTTGGTTAAAACATGCTGCTTAGAGGGAAACAGAGGAAATATAAGAGGACCTCTGTTTTGTAAATATTGGGATCAGAGCAAATAGATGAGGACCTCTGTTTTGTAAATATTTGGGGAAATAGAACATGTAGGTAAAATGCTGGTTTTAACCCAGTGAGAATGTCTGATGACCACCATGTGCAATTCTGGCAATGTAGCCATTTCCAAGTTGATGTTTTGAGAACTGACTTTCCTTGTGTTTTTGCAGGTACAAAGGGGTCAGTATGGAGTTCAAAGGACAGAACTTTTGCCTGGTGACTTGGAAAACCTGGTCATTGAGACCCAGGGTGGCCCAGAAAAGCATGAAGTAACTGACTGTGTGCTGGTGAGTACCAAGAACTGGCAAGAATTTTGTTCTTAGGATTAGATACACACACACCTGGCAAAGGTACCCAGTGTCCTGCCAGCCTTAAAGTATTTCCTCTTTCATATCTCTTGGAACAGCCTGACCAAAGAGTCAGTAGTCCCATTCAAAGGGAACTAAAGGAAGTGTTGACGTTGGATGTTTTAGAAACAACAAATGAATTAATGAGAACTCGATTTTTTTCCTAAAATTTCAAAGCAAAATTCTCATGGTAAACTAAATGACCCAAGCCTTATTTTGGCTAATGATTAATAAATATTTTATTTGACCTTTGATAATTATATATTACTCAGAAAATATCACATATCAAGATTTCCCTCAAACTGGCTATCCAGTTTTTAGCTTCAACAATATTTCAAAAGTTGACCAAAAGGGCTGGGGTTGTAGCTCAGTGGTAGAGCACTTGCCTAGCATGTTGTCAGACACTGGGTTTTGATCCTCAGCACCACATAAAATAAGTAAATAAAAAAAGATATTGAGTCCATATAAAAAATTTAATTAAAAAAGTTGCCCGTGACATTTCCTCAGAGTATGAATCCTCTAGGGAAAAAAAAAAAAAAAATGACTACCAGAGGAAATAAAGATGCTTCTTTCCTCCACAGGTATCTCCCCTATGTAAGAAACATGATGGAGATGAGTGCCATGCATCTGATTCCCAAGGACAAGCTTCTGATTGAGAAAAAATTACAGTGGTTGATGCTTTACATGAAATAGCAGTAAATAAAGGCAGGTAATTGATCTCACAGCCACTCAAAAGAATGACTAGTGCTTTTGCTTAATAAACAGAACCAAGAATCAAAGCATCAACCACAACTATTAATAAAAGTTCAGTAAAGTCAGGAATCGTCAACGAAATTAAGTATGCCATTAAAATGTAGAAAAAGAGTATTTGGATGGCTGACTTAGGCCAATATTATGACTTAGAGGCTTTCAATTTATGTTTTATGTAGAGTCAAAACTCAAACCTGACTGAAATGTCTTCTGTTTTCCATAAGTTTTTCTACTTATGTGGCATTTTTGAATGAGAGCTGGACCACAAAAGAAAATTCCTTAGTCTTGCTGGACCTCATCTTGGTGTTTGTGAGATGTCCTCTTCCCGGTGTATAATAAGGTCCCTTTTTTTTTTCTGCAGTGCTGGTGATCAAGCCCAAGGTCTTAGTGCTTGCAAGATAAGCCCTCTACCAACTGAGCTATCTCCCCAGCCCTTAATGTCCTCTTTTGTACATAGGCCAATACAGCAGAACTACCATCCATATCTAACATTGTATAGCTAAAATTCCTCATAGGACTTCAACATTTCATTTATACTATTTATCCCAATGTTTCTGTTGTGCTTTTTTAAAGAGATGGGGTCTTGCTATGTTGCCCAGGCTGACCTTGAACACCAGGGTTCAAAAGACCCTTCTGCTGCAGCCTCCAAAGTAGCTGGGAATGAGTCCAAGTGCACATCACCATGTCCTACCCTTTATTCCTGAATTTTAGCATCTTTATTTATCTGTAACACTGAGCTAATTGCTAATCAGAAAGTCAACCATGTCCATATATGTAACTAATTGTTATCTTTTTAACAGGTGAAGGGGCTGAACTATAAACCAAAAAAATGCTACTCAACAATAGCTAAAAGTAGTCACAGATAACTACAACCCTGTTCTTGCCTAGTAACAAGTTTCTGTAATCCAATGCACTAATGCTTTAGTTATATTCACTTGTTTTAACACAGAGAAATACCAATTAAAGAAAACACATCGAGTATCTAGAAGACTTTATTGTCTACTTACAGAAGAAAAGCATGCATATCATTAAACAAAACAAATAAAATGTTTTCTATTACAACTCAATATATTGTCATTCTTTTAAAGCTATATCATAGAAATAAGACAGGTATTTTGTTATTTTTCCTGGTACTATGGATAAAAGCCAGGGGTACTCCACCATTGGGCTATATCCCCAGTTATTTTTATTCATTTATTTATTTATAGAGTCTTGCTAAATTGTTGAGGCTGACCTTGAGCTTTCCATTCTCCTGCCTCAGCCTCCCTCATTGCTGGGATTGTTGTCCTGTACCACTGTGCCCAGCAAGACATGGGCATTTACAGGAATCTGGTTGAGAATCCTTTAAAGACCTAAACACTCATTGTTTGAGGTGCAATCCTCATAGATATAAGTTCCTGGAACAACAGCTTGCATTCATAAGGCATTCACACCAAAGAAATCTGAAAAGAAAAAATAAATATTAATTAGTAGGACTGTATGTAGTGTCCCCACTTCTCTAACCTCAGAAAAAGATAAGGATTTGATACTACAGATGACAAGTGAACAAGCAGCACTGAAGTGTTCCCCTCTCCTGCCATCATGCTTCAGGGTACTTCTTTCCCCTAACCAGGCTCTGCGATGTTTTATAGTCTTTTTTTTTTTTTTTTTTTTTTTTTTTTTTTTTTTTTTTTTTTTTTTTTTTTTTTTTTTTGCCGGACACAATTTGTATTCACCCTCCTCAAAAGGTTTAAGAAAAGCTTGTTTAAAATTCCTTTGCAAGGAAGCCCTTATTATTTCAAAACAATAAACAGCCTGGATAAATTATCAAACTTCCACTGACTTGGAAAAATCAGTTTTTTTTCCTTTTGTAAAACTAGGCATCTCACAGAGGTTATGTTACCAAAATTAGGAAAAGGTCAACCTGTTCCACCATACTCAGTCTGCCTGGATCAATAGCCCAACATGATTATATCTTAAAAAAATTATCAAGTCTATACACACCTGGGTTTTATTGTGACAACCCCTGCATTCACATGTATGGGTCATGGTGTTAGCAATTGCCATTATTCCACAAAGATTGCAAACATGTACCTGACATGGATCTGATACCTCAAACTTTCTCTTACAAACTGGACTTCTCCATGGGCAATCTGATAATCTGGTTCGATTTCTCCAATGCAGGCCATCATCACTATTGAGGGGAAAACATCAGATTATTTTGTACTTATTATTTTTATTATAAACACCACCTTTACTAACAGCAAAGGTTAAGGATAATATTAGTAAAGAAAGAGACTCCAGCCTTAATTTATATACCCTAGTGTTATGGTTATATGTGACGTCCCCAAAAAGTTCATGCGTGAGACAATACAAGAAAGTTCAGAGGAGAAACAATTAGATTGTAGGAATCTTAACCCAATCAGTGAATTAATCCCCTAATAGTAGTTATTGGACTGGTAACTGAAGTGGTGGGGTGTACCTGGAGGAGGTGGGAATTGAGGGTACGGCTTTTGGATATATATTTGTATCTGGCAAGAGGAGTCTCTCTGCTACCTGCTAACCAAGTAAGCTGCTTCCCCTCTGCTACACTCTTCTTCCATGATGTACTGCCTCACATTGAGCCCCCAAGGAATGGAGATGGCCTCCTAAGGAATAAGACCTTTGAAACTGCAAATACTCAAATAAACTTTTCCTCCTGTATAATTGTTCTAGTCAGATTTTTATTTACAGCAGCAAAAACAGCTGACTAAAACACCTAGGATTTTCTCTGCTGGTAGGAAAGAGAGAAGCCTAACAACCATTTGATGTTCATTAGAAGGTACCCAAATTGAATAAATACATTATATCTCAAGTACAGCATGTAATTTTCCTCATAAAATACATGATGTATAGGCTCATTGTGTTATCATTTAACATTCTAGAATTCAACTCTACATTCAAAAGTGAATTACAAAAGTAAATCTAAACAAAGCAACTTCTCAATGAATGAGTCTCTCAGGAAGAAACACCTGAAATGATAAATGTATTGTTGGCAAATGCAATAGAAAAACAGGTGAATTATTATAGGTTTCCCCAACACAGAATGAAATACATTGTGCCAGAGAATGATAACGATTTCTTAACATAAAATACATAAAACAAAAGAAATGGTTTTACAGTACTTCAAAGAAAAAAAAAAGTTCCCGCTGATGAGCCTCTGGAACAGGAGTCCCCTATGTGTTTCTCAAAAAGAAAAGTCATTATTCAGTTTTGAAGAATACTGAATAATGAACTCAATATTTTGAAAACTGGCAAATAAAGGAAAAGAATCAAGCATTTATCCTGTGTTTACCACAGAAACTACATACCAGGTGCCTACTTAAAAAAAACAAGAAGCAAAGTTTGAGAAGTAGTTCAGCTAATGTAAAAGGAATAAAAAAAATTAGAATCTCATGAGTTTGCAAGCCCTTTTTCATCAAGGAATTAAAGGCAATGATCATTAGTAGCTACTAAAAATATAAAAAGGTGACCAGACACTGTAAGTATACAATACCACCTAAGAGATATTAGTGTCAAAACCTAAAGCCTGAGGCCAGGAATGGTGGCACATGCCTGTAATTCCAGAAATTTGATACCCTAAGACAGGAGATTGCAAGTTCAAGGCCAGCCTCAGCAATTTAGTGAGACCTTGTCTCAAAATACAAAGAGCTAGTGGTGTAGCTCAGTGCTACTGCACACTGAGTTCAATGTCTGGTACATTAAAAAAAAAAAAACTGAAACCCTAATTATCATCAAAACTTTTGATCAAATTAGCTCTTTATAGAACAACATAGCTGTGAGATGTAATCAGCAAAACCCAGATTATTTGAAACCTTCCAAAATAAATAGTCCTATTTCTTCAAATATCTACAAAAAGAAAAGGATGGAGGTCAATCTCTAGATTATTTTTAAAAAGGGCTTAAGAAACATATCAATTGCAAAACAAGAACTTATTTGTATCCTGATTAAAAACAAAAGCCTTCCAATGACATTCCTCATAGAAATAGAAAAAGCAATCATGAAATTCTTTTGGAGAAATAAGAAACCCAGAGTAGTCAAACCAATCTTTAGCAAGAAGAGTGAAGCAGGAGGCATCACAGTACCAGACCTTAAACTACACTATGGAGCTATAGTAACAAAATCATCATGATACTGGCACCAAAATAGACAGGTAGACCAATGGTACAAAATAGAAGACACAGAGACAAACCCACATAAATACAGTTATCTCCTACTAGACAAAGGCCCCAAAAACATACATTGAAGAAAAGATAGCCTCTTCAACAAATGGTGCTTGGAAAACTGGAAATCCATGTGCAGCAAAATGAAATTAAACCTCTCTCTCAGCCAACACAAATCTCAACTCAAAGTAGATCAAGGACCTAGGAATTAGACCAGAGAACCTGCATCTAATATAAGAAAGTAGGCCCAAATCTCCCTTGTGTTGGCTTAGGATCTGGCTTCCTTAACAAGACTCCTAAAGCACAAGAAGTAAAATCAAGGATCTATAAATGGAGTAGATTCAAACTAAAAAGCTTCTTCTCAGTAACATGAAGAACAAGTCTACCAAATGGGAGAAAATCTTTACCACACACACATCAGATGGAGCAGAATCTCCAGGATATATAAAGAACTCACAAAACTTAACACCAAAAAGAGTCAAATAACCCAATCAATAAATGGGCTAAGGAATTGAACAGACACTTCACATAGAAATGCAATCAATCAAAAAACATGAAAAATGTTCTTCATCCCTTGCAATTAGAGAAATGCAAATCAAACTTGCTCTAAGACTTCATCTCACTCCAGTCAGAATGGAAATTATCAAGAATACTAGCAACAATAAGTGTTGTCAAGGATATGGGAGAAAAGGAGCACTCATACATTGCTGGTAGGACTGAAAATTGATGCCACTACTCTGGAAAGCACTATGGAGATTCCTTACAAAACCTGGAATGGATCCACTATATTCACAATCTACTGACAACTTACATGATCTTTTTTTTTTTTTTTTTTAACTTTTCCTTTTGGCATTTTACTTTGGAAAATTCTAACCAGCAGTGTACTGTGTAAAATGCACAAGCCAGTGGTGCTTCTGGATCTTGCCTTTCATCTTAGGTAGGGAATAGGTAGAGGAAGATGTTTCTCCTGGGGAAGTCCAGTTTCCTTCAATGAGGGAATGCCTCATCAATTTAGCCAGATGATGTCAGGAAATAAAAACAGGCAATGTCAAATGGTGTTGGCACATGGGGTCTGGGTTCCCAGGACCCATATTTGCAGGCAGAAAGGAAACATTCCTCATCAATTATCAATCTTCCTATCAGTATGTTTGCAGCTTTTACTCTTAAGATATCTTACAGTGAAAGAAGGGCTGAAATTCAAATCCCTCATCTCTCAATGATTCGGTGGCATTCAGTTTCACTGAGTACAATGAGTCTCTTCTTTACCAGTGTTCCTGTAACATGAAAGCAAAAATGGGAGAGCTCCTCTATCCAGGTGAAAGGGGCGAGCCTCTGGTAGATCAGTGTAAATGGATTCCAGGCTCCGCTTGGAGAACAGTTGGTTTCTCTTCCCAGAGGGTTTTTCCAAGCCTTGAGCAACATGGAGTTTAATGAGTGGCTACCAAAACCTGTGCAGTGCAGATTCTGCCTGAGGTCACAGAGGAAAGGCCTGAGAGCATGATGGTTCCATGGTCCCCATGGCTACCAGAGAAGTTTCCCCTCCTAGCCGCTTCACACCAAAAGTGAAGACAAGCATCAGCTCAGTTGTAATGGTCAGAGGAAAGAAGTGAGTGAGTGCCAGAGAACTGAGGTTTTCTAAAATGTTATTTTAACATCTTCAGCCAGTAGAGCACAGCTCCATGGTCCATGGATCCCACCAGGATCAGGTAGCAAAAGGAACTCCTCTGAAGCCTCAGCTCAAACTGAACTTCAGGTATGCTAGGTATCGCTGCACTCATTTGGCCTCACTGGGCATCATGACAGCAGGCAAATATCCCCCATCAATTCCAGTGGGTGGACGTGTGCATGGGGACACATGGATCACAAAGCTGAGCACTGGCTCCAGCACTATTTCCTTCCAAACCTGCTCCTCCAGGACTGGGCACACCCAGATTATCCTAGTCAATAAATTAGCCTAGAGCCCTTGCAAAAACACCTAATCATGTCAGGTTGAGCATGCACAGTTGAGCATGCAGCGAGCATGTTGGATAAAATGATCTTTAATTGGGACACTTCACACCCAATCTTGTGGGTTGCTCCTTTTTTCCTAGAAAGTTCAGCCAAGGGACAATTGGAACCTGGGAAGTGGATCTTCTAGGTGAACGTGAATGCATCTTCTGAAGACTTATATGGATTCCTGCGAGTCATTCCCTCAGGATATTTGATGGAAGATACAATGATGCTGACATGCCAGGAGAAATATTCTGTGCTCACTATGACTGGAAGGCCACATCTCCTTAGCTGTGACCTTAAAACTAAGCAGCACTCAGAAATTTACCGGCTTGGAAATTCCAGGGCCACCTCAACACACCTTGAGATGCAGAAATGTGTGTGCTTTCTGTGTTCACACATGTGTTCTTTCTCTTGGCAACCCTAGTGCCAGCCTGGCACAAGGCCCTGTGGAAAATTCCCACCAGTCCTCTTAGCAGCCTCAAGGAGGATGCTGACTACAAGCCAGTGGATGATGTAAGAGGACAGGAATGGTTCAAGAATATGCAAATGTGGGATCTGAATTTCTGAGCAGGGAAGTTGTACCACAGGCATTTGCAAATTGTCAAATGCTTTTTATTTCTTGACTTGCTTCTACCCACCTCCATCCTGCAACATTCCTAACATTCCTCGTTTCCCTTTTTTGGTTGAGTTCTTGCAATGAATAGGTTTTTTCTTCCCACACCCTACAAAGCAGAATCCACAATTTCCCAATTCAGTGTTAAATGTGAGAACAACATATTCTTTTCCCACTTTTACAGTGCATCTCTTCAGGACATCCATCAAAGTTAACAAGTCTCTACATGTGCTCTGTTCCTTTTCACACTGGAGTTCCAATGATAGTGGGAGAGTAGGTGGTAAATTCCCACTGTCTCCTGAATGCTGTTAGCACAAACTAACAAGTATACAGCCCTAAATCTACCATTTTTCCTCAAGTCAAAAGCAATCCAATACAAAATAAATCTGACTAGGAAATCAGGGCCAGGGCAGCTGTCTTTTGTTTTCACATGTTGGTATTCCAGTTGACCTTATTGTTCACTGACAACATTCTCCAGTGTGGAAGTCCCCTTCATTGGCAGTCTGGGAGTGTCTCCAAGAAGCCTTGAAATTGGCAAGTACCAGTGATGTATTGTTTTGAATTCTTGCCACTACAATCCAGCGCAAATTGCCTATCAGGAGAACTCCTCATAGAATACTCATGATTGAGAAGTAACATCTGAACTAAGGAGAGTTGAAAGATGTGAAGAAGAACGTGCTCTTAAGCCATGCAGGTAACTGGGGATGCACTGCTCCCTTTGAGTGCAGCTCCTGGCTGAAAGGAGTCAATGGAAATTACTTGGAGATGAAACTAGTAGTTGTTGGACAGTGCTGATTCCATTTAATACCACAGGAGAAAAATAAAAAGGTTGAGAGGATAGGATGTTTGCACACTCAGAAGTGTTTTCTCTTCAATTTTTCCATTCCCCTGGTGCTAAGGATTCAAACTCCTTCCTTTCTGCTTCCAAAGCCAACACCCTACCAGATGGGCTATATCATTAACACAGGAACAACTCCTTTAAAGTACATGACTTGATCCCCTCAGTTTTTGTGTATGTGAAGTTCTGTGCAGAAAAGCATGCCTAGACAAAGTCTCTCAAAGATTAAGAAATTCTTAATTCTCCTTTTCACAACAATCTTGCAAATAACCTTTTTTGCATCTCAAGACCCACAGTCTATAGGTATGTCCTGAGGGAAAGATTTATCCCCTTTTTACTTAAGGAGGAAAGCGGTTGTAGCTGATCCCTGACTACAAAATTATATCAGGGATCCATAGAGGACAGGGCAAGAGGAGAGGCACAAATATGTACTATGAGAATGTGCTAAGGTTGTTAGTATGAATGGAGATTTGGGGGATCATTCACCATTTCATCCCTAGCCATTACATTCACAGTGTACTGACACCTTCCTTGTTTTTTTTTTTTTTTTTACACTGTGAATAGCATTCACAGTGTACATTTGGCATTTTACTTTGGAAAATTCTAACCAGCTGGGTACTGTGCAAAATGCACAAGCCAATGCTAGTTCTGGATCTTCCTATCATCTCAGGTAGGAGTGAGGTAGAGGAAGCTGTTTCTCCTGGGAAAGACCAGTTTCCTTCAATGGGGGAATGTCCATCAACTTAATCAGTTGATGTCAGGAAGTACAAACACATAAAGGCAAGTGTTGATGGCTCTCAGTGTCTGGGTTCCCAGGACCCATATTTGCTAGCAGAAAGGAAACATTGCTCATCCAATTTCAGTCTTCCTCTCAGTATGTTGGTAGGTTTTACTCTCAAGATTTCTTACAGTTAAAGAAGGGCTGAATTTTATATCCCTGATCTCTCAATGATTCAGTGGCATTCAGTTATACTCTGGATAATGCCTCTCTTGATTACCAGTGCTCTTGTGATAAGAGAGCAAAAATGGGAGAGCTTCTCTATCCAGGTGGAATAGGCAGGCCTCTGGTAGGTCGGTTGGGAGTGACTCAATAATTGCAGGCTCTCTTTGGAGAAGAGTTGGTTTCTCTCAGAGGGTTTTTCTGAGCCTTGAGTAACATGGTGTTTGAGGACTGGCTTCCGTGACCTGGAGCCCACAGTGCAGATTCCACCTGAGGTCACAGAGGAAAGGCCTGAAAGCACTATGACATCACTCTTACCATGGCAACAGAGAAGCGTCTGCTCCTAGCTGATTCAGGCCAAGAATGAAAACAAGCACCTGCTCAGTTGTGATGGTCAGAGGATAGAAGAAGTGAGTGAGTGCCAGGGAACTGAGGTTTTCCAAAATGGGATTCTAACCTCTTCAGCCAGGAGAGCACAGCCCCATGGTCTGTAGATCCCTCCAGGAACAGGTACGACAAAGAACTCCTCTGAAGCCTGACAACTCACACTAAACTTCAGGTACACTAGATGTCCCTGCAGTCATTTGGCCTCACTGGGCATCATGGCACAGGCAATTTTCCCCCACCAGTTCCAGTGGGCCTGGTTGAGGGGATGTGTTCTTGGGGACACATGGATCACAAGCTGAAAAGAGTTCTTTCTTGAGGAGAATCCTGGAGTGTACCAGGCATGTATCCAAGGTATGGACTGGGCTTGAGCACAGAACACTGGGCTCTCTTCATGTCACATGAGAACACTCTTTGATGATCTAATGACTCTTGGACTTTCCTGGTCCCCAGTTGAAGTCTGCTCTTCCCTGTAGTATGATATTGTAAACATGTAACCTGAGCAGTGGCCTGGCTATCTCATTTAAATGATTGGTTCTCACTTCATATAAAAACTATTGCACTTCCTGAATAAATTGAGTCTGTATCACAGAACCTGGCTCCCAGTGTCTGAGTTAAGGGGCACCATTGCACTCACTCCATTCCCGAGAGGCCAACCCACATCTGACAACATTTTGGCACCCAACGTGGGGCCTCAGAGGAAGACAAAGCCCACAGAGCTGCTGGGTGAGTTAGCTCCTTATGGGGAATCTCCCGCCTTCCGTTAGTGTTACCCAGGCACGAGATTTACAAGCGCTGTTAAAGAGTAGGTGAGTAAAAGTCTCAGAAAAAGAGGCTACAAATGTATGGGACAATGTTGTAGATTGTGCCCCATGGATGGCATTAGATAAAATATGGGATCCTGAGTCATGGGAGAGGGTTATACGTTTAGTTCATAGAAGGGAAATACAGGAGAGTAAAACTTACCCTCTCGCTTTTTATCCAATTATTACTCCTCTTTTAGCTTGCCTTAGGGGGATCCCCGAGGAAAAGCACTTAGACTTACAGGATATTCTGGCTGCTCAGGTAGAGCATGGGAACAGTGAAAAGAAAGGAACTACTGTATAGAGGGTAAAGAGGGGTGGGAGGGGTGGGGGGAAGGGAAAAAATAACAGAATGAATCAAACAACATTACTCTATGTAAATTTATGATTACACAAATGGAATGCCTTTACGTCATGTACAAACAGAGAAACAACATGTATCCCATTTGTTTACAATAAAAAAAAAAGAAAGATAAAACTATAAATGCCAGTGACAAGGCAACAGCAGAAAACAGGGAAAAACAAGAGCTAGAAAAACCACAGGAATTTAGAGATAAGGAGAATGAGAATCATGCACAGCCACGGCCTAGTCAGCTTTCTCCTGTATCGCCATCTTGTGGCCAGAATGTTACATTACCATCAAATGACAGTAAGGAACTACCGTGGGTAGCTGAAGAATATGTTTCTGCTCACCCAGCATATTCAGATAATAGCCCTTGGGGGCCACATTTTAATGTTTTGTGTCAAACTAGGGATCATAATTGGGGAACTCCTTTTGCAAGCTTTTCCATCAAATGTCAATAGAACAGCCCAACAACTTTGCATTTGTATCCTCATGAACAAAAGACAGTGGCTACCATTAGGATAGCAGTTCAAGAGGATGGTCTTCATTCCCCTTATGCTACTCAGTTAATAGAGAATTTTAGTCTAGATCTTAACACTGCCAAGGATTGGAAAGATTTGTGTCATATGACTTTGGGCTCTGGTGAGTATCTTCTTTGGAGAGCAGTGTTCTATGATCAATGTGAGCAACAGGCTAAAAAGAATATTAGGGCAGGAGTACAGTTAAATACTGAATGTTTACAGGGAGAAGGAGTCTATGCTTCACCAGTTGTTCAGGCACAAGGCCCACCTCAGTATTTTGATCAAGTGCATTTATGTGCCCTGTGAGCTTTAAGACAGATTCCTAGCAAAGGAGGAACTAAGCCATTAAAACAGTACAAAAGCCCACAGAACCTTTCTCAGATTTTGTTGCACGTGCCTCTGAGGCAATAACTCAAAAGATTCAACATGCAGAGGCAGCAGAAGCTCTCTTGAAGGAGATATTATGGGAGGTAGCCACTTCAGAAGCTAGGAGAGCTATTACTCCCTTTAAGGGTGGCTCTATTGATGACTGGATTATAGCAACCAAAGACCCAGGTACTGCATCAGCCCACGCTGCAGCTTTTGCTGAAGCTTAATTTTTTTTTTTTTTTTTTTTTTTCATGCATGAAGTTGAAGGAAGCCAAGAGCAACAAGGGGACTAAAAATCAAACTTGTTGGTCGTGTGGATTAGGTCATTACCAGAAAGCGTGCCCTAGTAGGCTAGGGAGTACACAAAATAAAGTAAAACAAAAAAAAAAAAACCACCCTCTAAATGCCCTATATGCAGAAAAGGGTTTCACTGGGCACATGATTGTCGTTCTAAAGAGAATGTTGATAGAAAGCCTTTAATTGGGGCACGGGGCAGTCCTCAACCCCACAAGTAAGAGGACATCCCAAAATAATGGGGACCATTCCAATATGTGAGGCCAAAGCTCGGATGGTGGTCCAGTTAGATGGAGTTCCTTTCAAGGGTGCTGTTGACACAGGAGCTGATGTTACTATAATTAGGATGGAAGAAGCAGAAAAAATGAAATGGAAAACTAAAACTGTCCCCAATATTCAAGGAGTAGGAGGACTACAACCTACCAGAGAAGTAATTCACCCTGTCATTTGGAAAGATTCCAATGGGGAAACGTGAGCCATTGAGCCCTTGTTGGCAGAAGGATTGCCTATGAATTTGTGGGGTAGGGGATATTCTGCAGGAAATGGATGCTGTGCTAACCACTGATGATAGAGAATTTTACCAAGATATTGTTGTGAAAGAAAAAATGGTGCAGTAATCAGCCCCCCCAATTCTAAGGGCCACTGTTCCATTAGTACAAAAATCTGAACCTATTCCATTGCAGTGGGACACTCAAGATCTCAAATGAAAAATGAAAATGAAAAACTAAAACATCTAAAGTTCATAGTACATGAACAGCTAGACAAGGGTCATATTGAACTGCCGGGGACCAGCCCTAGCAGCAGAGTCCAAGGGTCCTCGATGGCCTGAAAAGCAAAAGCCCCCAAAGAATTAAGCGGCGCAGCGTCGGCGATGGACAACAAACCACACGGACTCGGGTCAGTGTTGGAATGCTGACAACTTTATTGAACTCCTTTACAGCTTATATACCCTTGCTTCCACTTCTTTAAAAGTTTCAATTGATAACAGAAGTTAGGTTGTAAAATCAGCCAACTGGTGCCACCTGACACTTAACATTTTTCTGTAATGGGCTCTTCTTGACCCGAAACCTACAGAACATGCTGACGCACATTTTTCTTTAAGATTTAACCTTTACCTAAAGCTAACAACAACATCACAAAACATGTTGCTTCAGAATGTTCAGCGTTCCCCATAGGAAAATTAGTGTTTAGTGTAATCAATTGAACTTATTTTGTTGGAAATGATTTGAATTGTTTGTGTTCCTACCATCCCTCAACTGAGAAGCTTTATTGAGCATAATCACTCACTGTAGCAAGGTGAGCTTCCATTAGAAAAACAAGAAAGGGAAAAAGTCAATATTTTTAAGAAGGGGCTCCGGCTTTACTCAACTTACGACGAGTCCTTGCCAGCGTCTTCCAAGGAAGGCCTTAGCAGAGCCCAACTTACGACGAGTCCTTGCCAACATCTTCCAGAGGAAGTTTCCAACCTCTGGCATGGGCTGTTATCCGCCAGGCACATTCCCTTGGCATGAGTTCTATATGCCGGGCGCCCCCGCAGTTCCCCCTTTTTTGTTTTGAAGATCAAAAAGACCTCTTTGAATTTGAAGGCCCTTAATAGCCCTAGTTAAGAGTCGAAGGATGACTGGAAGACAAAGAATCATCATAAAAATGCAAAATCCAATTAAAGCAAATTGTAGAATAGTGTTAAAAAGGGTACTATCAGTAATAGTTTTTTTAATATTGGTAAAAATATCCATGGGAAGGTTGGCATCTGGAGCAACAGCAAGATGTGCTTGACTCAAATCTTTTATTTTTTGTTGCAAATCTAAGATATCCGGAGCTAAATTAGTATTATTCCATATACCTTTAAGATGATTTTTGCCTATGAGTAACAGGCGCCACAAAAGGAGGATAATCCTCATTATGATATCTAAAAGCAGACTCCTCCAAATCTTCCTGATCTGAGGGTGACAATTGATCGGGATCATTACCTTCCTGAATTTCCTCATCATCAGTCTCATTAGTATCACGATTCTCATCCTGTGCACCTTGATTATTTTCAGCTGAAACTGCTATAACCTGATTATTGGCTGGCTCCTGATCACTAGATGGAGATAACAATAATTTTCGTTCCAATTGCTCTGCAGGTGGTTTTGTATCAAAACAATCTCTAAATAAACCCCATAATGCAAAAGCATCCTTAGGAACTCTCTCATTTCCATATAACTTATAATAACTTTTCATATCACGGCCGACCTGTTTCCATATTTTTAAATCAAGAGCGCCTCCGTCTGGAAACCATGGTGAACATTCTTGTATAAACTGAAAAAAATGACGTAATTGTGTAGAACTTACAGTAACACCTCCTTTCTTCAATAAATGCTTTGCTATATCAAGAAATAAAGTTCTCTCTTTAGATTCTGTATTACCCATCCTATCCAATCCCTGCCCTTTCTTTCTCAGTCTCTGTTACTGAGGGGACCGCGGCTCCCCGGGCAGTATCCTAGCTGCCAACCGCCTGAAAAGAAAAGAACAAAAGAAAAGAGTAAGACATTTACCAATAATGTCCCTGTTCGGGCGCCAAACTGCCGGGGACCAGCCTTAGCAGCAGAGTCCAAGGGTCCTCGATGGCCTGAAAAGCAAAAGCCCCCAAAGAATTAAGCGGCGCAGCGTCGGCGATGGACAACAAACCACACGGACTCGGGTCAGTGTTGGAATGCTGACAACTTTATTGAACTCCTTTACAGCTTATGTACCCTTGCTTCCACTTCTTTAAAAGTTTCAATTGATAACAGAAGTTAGGTTGTAAAATCAGCCAACTGGTGCCACCTGACACTTAACATTTTTCTGTAATGGGCTCTTCTTGACCCGAAACCTACAGAACATGCTGACGCACATTTTTCTTTAAGATTTAACCTTTACCTAAAGCTAACAACAACATCACAAAACATGTTGCTTCAGAATGTTCAGTGTTCCCCATAGGAAAATTAGTGTTTAGTGTAATCAATTGAACTTATTTTGTTGGAAATGATTTGAATTGTTTGTGTTCCTACCATCCCTCAACTGAGAAGCTTTATTGAGCATAATCACTCACTGTAGCAAGGTGAGCTTCCATTAGAAAAACAAGAAAGGGAAAAAGTCAATATTTTAAAGAAGGGGCTCCGGCTTTACTCAACTTACGACGAGTCCTTGCCAGCGTCTTCCAAGGAAGGCCTTAGCAGAGCCCAACTTACGACGAGTCCTTGTCAACATCTTCCAGAGGAAGTTTCCAACCTCTGGCATGGGCTGTTATCCGCCAGGCACATTCCCTTGGCATGAGTTCTATATGCCGGGCGCCCCCGCATTGAACCATCTACAAGTCTACATAATACACCAATTTTTGTCATACAGAAAAAGGATAAATCAAAATGGAGACTATTACATGATCTGAGGGCTGTGAATGCTCACATGAAAAAAATGGGAAATTTACAGTCTGGTTTACCGCACCCAGCTGCCGTTCCCTTTAATTTTCACATAATTATACTTGATATTAGGGACTGTTTTTTCTCTATTTCTCTTCATGAAATGGAGAAGCCTTACTTTGCCTTCTCAGTACACAAGCCCAATCATCAGGTCCCTATGCAAAGGTATCATTGGAAAGTATTGCCTCAAGGAATGAAAAATAGTCCAACCATTTGTCAGCATTATGTCAGTCATGCTGCAAGGCCCCTACAAGAAAAATGCCTTATTATACATTATATGGATGATCTCTTATTAGCACATCAGGAACAAGACTACTTAAATAAGTGCCTTCAACAACTTTTAAGAAATTTAGAAATATTAGGTCTTAAGGTTGCAGAAGAAAAAAATTCAAAAGGTAGCCCCATTTACATTTTTAGGTTTTAAATTATGGAAATCTATTTCTCCAGCAAGATCACAACTGTTAGTACAAAACAATTATCCATTGGCTGAACTACAACAATTGTGTGGCCAAATCAATTGGTTGAGGAGTTTTATTCCTATTTCCACTGCTCAGTTGGCACCATTATTTAGCTTATTAAAGGGGAATGCCCACCCAACTTCAAAAAGACACCTAACAAACCAAGCTAAAGAAGTTATTAACGAAATATATGATGTTTTAAAGCAAGCTCAGTTAATCAGATATGATCCAAGTCTTCCCATACAAGCCATTTGCATAGCCACGCCTGGGTTTCCAATAGAGGTGCTATATCAACAAGGTCCAATATATTGGGTACATTTAGCTTACAGCAAAACACACAAAATTACACCTTTTATACAGCTTTTGGGGCTTCTGGATCTACAGTTAGGAGAAATAACTCAAGCGGTCTTTAATAAGGACCCTGATATCCTTATCATGCTATTAGAAAATCTTAAGATAGATCATTTTATTATGACTGAACTGCTTTTCCAGACTCTAATTAGTGGAATCTCGGGCATTATCAATTCACATTATCCTCCTGACAGACTTATACAGGGATTAAAAACATTACAATTGAAACCTCCCTTTTGTTGGCCCACTGGTAAAGCTATTCCAGGGACTGCAACCCTTTTTACAGATGCTAATAAATACAATTGTGGATTCATTTATCATGAACCTTCCTCATCTAAAAAGCACAGAACCCCCCCCCATGGAGGCTCAGTTCAACAAGGAGAACTAAGAGCACTTTCTTTAGCCTTAGAGCAATTTCAAAAGGAACTCTAAATGTGTTTTCAGATTTATGTTGTACAAGTAAGTAAGGACATAGCTCAATCCTCATTTTGTGTCCAAGACTAGGCAATAGATCCTTATTTACAGGAATTAAAGTTCATCTTAGAACATATGCCATTTCCTTGGTATATACAAAATGTGAGAGCACACTCCTATTTGCCAGGACCTATCTCTGAAGGTAATGATGAAATTGATAGATACATAATGTTAACACAAGTAGCCTTACAGCAAGCACATGAGTTATATGCCAAGTTCCATTTTTCCAGTACGTCCATAAAAACTTTGTATCCCCAATTGACTATCCAAAAATGCAGACATCTCACACAGGCATGCAGTAAATCTGCCTCTCTATTGCCTTTGGGACCATTACAGCCACAAGGTGTAAATCCTAGGGGTCTTTCACCTAATTAGTTATGGCAAATGGACATCACTCACATACCATCATTTGGGAAATTTAAGTATGTACATATCATTGTAGATACTTATTCCAAATTCACATATGCCACTCCATTAACTGGTGAAACTGCAAAACATGTTGCTCAAGCATGTGTGGGTGCCATACTATTTATGAGTGTGCCTTGGGCCATCAAAACAGACAATGGACCTGCATGTACCCCAAACAAATTCAAAAGTTGGGCATCTACTTTGAATATCAAGGTAATTACAGGAATCCCATACAATCCACAAGGTCAAGGAATTGTAGAAAGAACACACCATATTATAAAAACTCAGCTACAAAAAGAAAAAGGGGGAGAAGAGGGAACACATATGCCCGTGTCATACACATTCAATCACATTCTGTTCACTCTGAATTTCCTAACTTTTGATGACCACAGTATTTCACCAGCCATGAAGCATTGGGGTTCTTTCCCCAGTAACACTCCTCTGCCATTGGTGTATTGGAAGGACCCCCTATCAAATTGCCTTCATGGACCACACCTTTTACTAACTCAGGGGCGAGGTTTGCTCGAATTTTCCCAGAAGGTGAATCTACGCCAATTTGGATACCAGCCAGATTCATCAAGCCCACTATGTCGCATGGAGGACAGTAAGAAAAGACGTACACAAACCCAGATGGAGGATCTGAAGGGACTCCACCTTGAGGACATAGAGGGCTCCTCAGTCAGACAAGGACAATCATCAAACACAGAAGAAAGATGAAGAAAGAAAAGAGGTCACCATGCACCTCCAGTAACTTGGGGGGGGATTAAAAAGGGTAGCTCAGGAGGCTCAACAAATGGCTCCTGAAGGTGATACTTCCCCATGCACTGTGTTTTTACTAATGTGTGCTATCATCACTGACAACTCTCACTGCACTGGTGCAACAATGATTGGGAATCCCCAATCTGTCCATGGTGATGCCATTACGCTTAGATATAGATGTCTTGCTTCTATTTTAACTTCTAATACTTCCATAGGCATTGCTGCCACTTCAGCACCTCCTCATCAAGTTCGATTTAATACTACTGTTAACACTACTGGTAGTTGGCTATTCACTGTTTCTCCACTTCTGAACTCTCATTATGTGATCAAGTGATCTGCTTATGCCCTGATACTCTCCTAGATCATACTATAGGAAACATCACAGGTCTTAGACCAAGTAAATTAACTTCTATATCTAAGAATAGTTCTACAAATGCCTTCCCTGGTTTGCCTTTCTGCCCATGGATTTCTGCCAATATCACTAAAAATATAAACAAAATTAGGCCATTAGCAGACATCCATCCCTGCCAGTGTGTGCAAAGTCACACTCCCTTTAGAGTTACCCAGCAGCTTTCATCCTTTGCCAGACCTTTATTAATAAATGCATCAGAACCCACCTCAAGCTCACAGAAAAAGTAATATAATTCTTCTGGAAGTGCCTCACTGTTAGGTACTCAATTGTTATGCAATCAGCAAAGATGTTTAGATATAGGAGCTATGCTTTTCCTCAATGGGACTCATTTTAATGGAACATCTTCACAAATGTTTAATGCACCTCTCTGTGATCAGCATCTGTTTCATTTCATTGTCTCTAATCAATCACCAATATGTCAGTATATTGTGATAATTCTATACAGTGCTTCCTGACCAATTGTTGGTCTCCTGGGATTTCAACTGCATTGTTAGCTAGAGTACCTCCTTACATTTGGGCTATATCAAATGAGACTCATACTATTCAACCAATAGTTCTTACTAAAGATGTACAGTTAAAACGTGCTAAAAGAGATTTTGAACTTATTGCACTGCTTGCAAGTATCATCATCGCTGCTCTAGCTGCTTCACCTGTTGCCACGATAGCCTTAGTACAAACTAGTGCTAATGCCACAGTGCTGAATGCACAGCCTACTAAAGTCAGTGAAGCCTTTGCTCTTCAACATGAAACTATTACATTAATACAAGGGTGTATCCTAAATTTGCAGCAACAAATGGATATCACGAATGAAAGAATAGATATTATGCAAATGACAATGCATCTGCAATGTAATCCCACATTACCCTATGCTTGTGATACTATGGTAAAACTTGACAATGTGACTAAATGGAGGCAAGAATTAAGTACATATTTAAGAGGTCCTTGGAATGCCCGGTTTCAAAACTTAATGCTCAAACTAGGACATACAATCATGTCAATCAATGAAACCTGAGACCAACTTGTACTAAATGCATCTTTCTTCACACTGTTATGGAACAAAATCACCTCCTTATTTGATCCTGCAAATATTGCATTATTTGGCTCTCCCTTGCTGGCATTGTAATATCATTTCTATGTATTCCCTACCTTTGTAACAGAACCACCAAAATTGAGACTAGACAGGTCATGTTAACTCAGGTTATGATGGAAAAAAAGAAAAAGGGGGAAAATGAGGAGAATCCTGGGGTGTACCAGGCATGGATCCAAGGTATGGACTGGGCTTGAGCACAGAACACTGGGCTCTCTTCATGTCACATGAGAACACTCTGTGATGACCCAATGCCTTTTGGGCCTTCCTGGTCCCCAGTAGAAGTCTGTTCTTCCCTATAGTAGAGTATTGTAAACATGTAACCTGAGCAGTGGCCTGGCTATCTCATTAAAATATTTGGTTCTCACTTCATATATAAATTATTTCATTTTTTGAATAAATTGAGTCTGCATCAAAGAACCTGGCTCCCAGTGTCTGAGTTAAGGGGCACCATTGCACTCACTCCATTCCTGAGAGGCCAAACCACATCTGACAACACTTTCTGTTGGCCAGCTTAGTGCCAGCCTGTCAAAATGCCCTGTGGAAAATTCAAACCAGTCCTCTTAGCAGCCCAAGGAGGATGCTGAATACAAGCCAGTGGATGATATAAGAGCCTGCTGATGGCATGGGAAACACAGCATCATATGGCATAAATGCAGATTGGAAAATGCACCATGCTGAAAGTGCTATGAAAAAAGCTTCCAAGATGAATATTCAAACAGAGTGAGCAAGTACATTTTTTTGGCACCAAACGCAGAAGGATGTTGGTGATGAAAGCCTACTTCCGTGATGAGATGTTCTAAATGTTTTCAGCCATCATCATCTACCCTCAAATTCAATGGCATGTCTTCAGGTTCAACATACTCTACAAATACAGGATGTAGTACTTGCCAGTTCATTCTGTAAGCAACCATCATTACAGACCCTAATTCCACTTGCAAGGACCTCAAAGCCCTGGCAAACTCGCAGCTCTTTCTTGTTGCTCTCAGGGGACAGCTGATTATACAGATGCTGATTCATAGTTTTTCTTGCCCAAGAACTAGGAGAAAAGGCTTTCTTTAAAACACAGCACTTATGCCCATGAACCTAAATTTAAATGAGTTGAATTTGGAATATGCAGCACTGAACACAGCTCTTGAAATAAATACTGCACCACAACATCACAAATGTAAACAGAAACAGCTCTGCTAAAAGGGAAAGGTGAAGACCAAGACTGAATATCAAACAGGAGTGGTTCAAGATTATCCGAATGTAGGATCAAACTGACTGATCAGGGATCTTGCACCACAGTCATTTGCAAATTGTCAAATGCTTTTTATTTCTTGACTTGCTTCTACCCACCACCAACCTGCAACATGTCTAATGTCTTTGATTTCCTCCTTTCAGTGTGAGTTCTTGCAATTAATGGATTTTGCTTCCCTTTCCCTGCAAAGCACACTCCAATAAACCACAGTTCCATGGTAAACATGAGCACAACATATGCTTTTCCCACTTCTCAGTGCATTTCTTGAGGCCATCCATCAAAATTACCTGAGTCTCTACTCGTGCTCCATTTCTTTTGATGCTAGAACTCCAATGGTAGTGGGAGAGTAGGTGGTAAATTCCCCCTTTCTCCTGAATGCTATCAGCAAAAACTAAGAAGGATTCAGGTCCAAATCCTACCATTTTTCCTCAAGTCATAAGTAAGCCCATATAAAATAAATTGATTAGGAAACCAGGGCCAGGCATGGCTGTCTTTTGTCTTCCCTTGTTGGTTTTCCATTTCACCTTGTGTTTCACAATCAAAGTGCTCTGGTGTGGAATTCCCCTTCATTGATTTCTGGGAATGTGTCCAAGAAGCCTCAAAATTGCCAAAGGCCAATGAGGTGTCATTTTGAATTTCATTTCACTGCAAACTGGTGCACATTGCCTTTCAGAAGAATTTGCTGGAGAAATATGGTCATAGCATAGTCATGAGTGAGATGTAACATCTGAACTCAGAAGAGTTGAAAGATGTGAAGAAAGAAGTACTCTTACACAGTGCAGGTGACTGGGGATGCACTGCTCCCTTTGAGTGCAGCTCCCAGCTGAAAGGAGTCAATGGAAATTGCTTGCAGTTGAAACGGAGTTGTTGAACAGTGTTGATTCCATTGAATAAGAGAGGAGAAGGAGAAAAATATTGAGCAGATAGAAGGTTTGCACACTCAGAAGTGTTTTCTCTTCAATTCTTCCACTCCCTTGGTGCTAGAGATTTGAAACCCTGCCTTTACACTTCCAAAGCCAGCGCCCTACCAGATGGGCTGCATCATCAACACAGGAACAGCTCCTTTAAGGTACATAACTTGATCCCCTCAGGTGCAGCATCTGTGAAGGTCTATGCAGAAAATTGTACCTAGAAAAATCCAATCACAGAGTAAGGAATTCTTAATTATACTTTTCACAACAATCTTAAAAGTAAACTTTTTTGCATCTCAACCACCTTGGTCTAGGAGTGTGTCCTGAGGGAAAGAATCATCCCATCTTTACTTAAGGAGGAAACCGGTTGTAGCTGTTTCCTGAGCACAATATTATATGAGTGATCCATGGAGGACAGGACAAGAGGACAGGCACTAATTTGTGGCTATGAGAATATGTTCAGGTCGTTAGTATGAAAGGAGATTTTGAAGATCATTCACCATTGTATCCTTATCCATTACATTCACAAAGTACTGACACCTTTCTTGATCTTTTATTTTTATCTTTTCCTTTTGCCCTTTTACTTTGGAAAATTTTAACCAATGGGGTGCTGTGCAAAATGCACAAGCCAGTAGTGGTTCTGGATCTTGTTTATCATCTCAGGTAAGAGTGAGGTAGAGGAAGGTGTTTCTTCTGGGAAAGGCCAGTTTCCTTCAATGAGGAAATATCTCATCAACTTAGCCAGAGGTTTCCAGGAAATATAAACCTTCATCCCACCTGCTAGGCACAGCCTGGGGACTTCAACTTTCTTCCACCACCTTCTCATTGTTGCTAGCATATTTCTGCATGTCTGGAGGTCCCTTACTCTGTAAAAGAGACCACTGAACTGGGTTCAGGTGGAAGAAATGTTCTCAGGTTGCAAGACCATGTGCACAGTCAGCGGTGGCTTCCACCTCCTAAACCCATTCTTACCTCCATCTTTGGACTCATTTTGGCCCAAGCTGGGAGCATAGAAGTGAACTTCATAGTGCATTCTGGCTGGCTGGGGAAATCACCCCCTACTATAGAATAAGTTGTGATGATGTGTGAGTGCATATGATTCAGAGTGCGTGCAGTAAATAGGGGATTCTAGATCAGGGTTGGACACCAAATGCCTTCTGCACATTGCCCCAGCTGATCACCGTAGAATCTCAAAGAGGTTCAAAGTTTGTTTGTTTGCCTTGAGAGTGGATTTCCAGGGCTGGGGGCCATAATAAACACTGAAGTTCAGGCTGCATAGCAAGCAGATTCTGCAAATTGCCTCTGAAACACTCTGCCCCTTTCCCTTCTTCTTGTGCCTTCAGCATCACTTCAACCAGTCCAGAGCCGCAGTGCTGGCACTGCCCCTGAATTCAAATGATTTAAAGATTTAGGAAAAGGAAGATAGGCAGATTATTTTCTGGTAGCTAACCTGAAGCAGTTGCTGATTGGTATTAATAAATGACTGCATCAAACATAGAAGCCTGAGCAATGTTAGGAGGGCAGCAATCACCCACAGGACTCAGAGTACACTGAGAAATGGTGAATGAGAGGGATTTAGGGCAGGACCCAGAAAAGATTGAGCACTGGTGGTAGAGGGATGCTCACCCAGAGGACTCTGAAGACCATGAGCAATGTTGGGGTAGGTGAGATTAAGAGAAAATCCAGAAAAGGGTAACAATGTTAGACTATGAATAATCATACTCCAGAGTCAGAGCAGGCTGAGATATGATTGATTAGGGGAACATTGTAAATGGTACAGAGAACACTGAGCTCTTCTGGGTGTGGGGCATTCACCAAGAGATCCCAGAGTGTACTGAATACTGCTGGATGAGGGGAGCTCACCCAGAGTAAATGGAGGAGAGAGTACTGTAAGATAAGGGGGACCCCAAAATAAATTTCAGGGAAAACTGAACACCTGTGTGTGATTGGTGTTCACCACAGAACTCAGATGACACTGAACATTGATTTATGAAGTGACATTAAGGATAGGACCTAGAGAAGACTGAACACAGTCAGGAGAGGTGCACTCACACACAGGAACTAGAGAAGTTTGAGCAAGGTTTGCCTTTGGGAGCCTGGAACAGTACAGAGAGAAAAGTGAGGGCTCTAAGGTGAGGTATCCTTACCAAAAGAACCAAAGGAAAAATGAGGAAGAAATTGTTAGGGAAAGCAGAAAAAAGAAAGAGAGATGAATGATCACTGTTAGGTGAGGGGTGCTCACTCACAGGACCAAAGGAGACTGAGTGAGGACAGGTTAGGCAAATTTAGTTGCTGGATTCCATCACTAGCAGGAGTCCATGGGTTCCACACAGGTAAATGGGGCTCAGGGAGACAGCGTCGGCGATGGATGGAGAATTAAAGACACAGACTCTAGTTCTGGTGCAACCAATCCCACTTTATTCTGGGGAAGGCTGGGTTTATATACATTTTTCTTCAGGCTTTGATGACAGGCTTGTGATTAATAAAATTAAAGAAGTTTTCCAAAGCATAGACAAGAATTGTTCTTAACAAGGAATTGAAAGATTATGAGAAAACAGTAACCTTACTGATTATCCTTACCTAATCACAATTGTTTTAAGCATATCTAACTACATCAATGAGCTAATACAATGTTTATTTCCTTAATATCTAAACTCTATGTGACATAAGACTATTCTTATTATTCTCGCAGTTAAAGTGATTGACAAGTAATCTCACATGACCATTTCTACTAGGTCCATCTGGTTAATATCTAAATTGCTGAGTTAAGGACTACAGGAGGGCAGTGGTCCCAATGGTTATTATGTACTAATGTTTATTATAGGGGTGACATATTCGTTGTAGGAAGTAAGGAATGTTGTGAAACCTTATTCTCTTACCTCACCACCACACATAAACAAAACCATCATTAGAATTTAACCAGCATGTTGGAGACAAAGGCAGATCTATAACTATTTTCTCCAGAGGCTTTCAGGGACTCATTGAACAGTTGCAAAATTATTTTTGACTTTGTCAGTGGTAAAAACCCATTGTTTTTCAGATTGTTGGTAATATTTTCTGGAATTTTTGTTGTATTCCCCTCATCCCCTTAAGCAATCCGTTCAGACTGAAATGAGTAATATATTATCAGAAAAACACAGCAGAAAAAAAAAAGCTCCACAGCAAAACATCTGGCAATTCCTTTTAGAATGAGCCTTTGCAAACATCCTCCAGAGGATCTTTGTCAAGCACTGGATGGAATTCCAGACACCCCTGCATTTAGTTGTTTAAAAAATGAAGACTGAGCCATGTTAAAAGAGAGCCTATCACTGAGATCATCCAATGGAATCAGAGCATTAGTAAGTGAGAAATTCTCACCACAGGACTCAGAGTACCTTAAGAATATATGGATGAAGGGAGATTTAGGGCAGGACCCAGAGAAGACTGAGCACTAGTGGGAGAGGGGAAGTCTCTCCCAATGAAGGATTAAGAGGACCCTTAACAATGGTGCAGGGGTGAAATTAACAGGACCCAGAGAAGACTAACACTGGTGGGATAGGGGTGCTCACCCACAGGACTCAGAATACCCTTAGAAATGTTCGAGTACATGTGAAGACAGGACCCAGAAAAGGCTGAGCAATGTTAGGCTATCTAGCGTCACAACCATGATCCAGAGGAGGTTGAGATAAGATTGGTTACAGACATTTAGCACATGACATAGATTGAGCACTGTTGGGTAAGGGGTGCTAAACCAGATGTCCCAGAGCATAATGAGCAGTGCTGCAGGAGAGGCACTCCCCAGAGGACACAGAGAAGACAGAGTACTGTAAGGTAAGGGGTGGTCCAAAAAATATTCAGGGAAAACTGAGCACCTGTGTTCAAGAGGCCCTCACCACAGGATTCAGATTATCCTTAGCAATGGTGTGTTTGATGAGATAATAAGGAGAGGGCCCTGAGAAGACTGAGCACTGTCAGGTGAGTGGCACTCATGCACAGGACCTGGAGGAGGATGAGAAGGATGACCTTGGAGAACCTGGAACAAGAAAAATGACTGAGCATTCTAAGTGGAAGGGTGCTCACCAATAGGACCTAGAAAAGATTGAGCATGGAATGGTTAGGGAACTCAGAAAAGGAAACAGAGTATACTGAGATCTTTTATGTGAGGGGAGCTTACCCACAGGACCCAAAGGAGACTTAGTAAAGACAGGTTAGGCAAATGGAGTAGCTTAGACAAAGAAGACAGAGCCACATTAGGAGGGGCTAGCACCATGAGTTCTCAATGGAATCAGAGCACTAATAGGTGAGGGGTGATCACCCACAGAACTGAGAGTATCCTGAGCAATGATGGATGAGAGATTAGGGCAGGACCAAAGAGAAGACTGAGCACTGGTGGAAGAAGGGTGCTCACCTGGAATATTCAGAAGATGCTAAGGAATGATTATTTTGAGGAGGTTGGGGCAGAACCCAGAGAAGACAGATCAAAGATAGATGAGTGGTGCTTGACTACAGTATCCAGAGGAGATGGAGTTTTTTTGGGGAGAGGAGTTCTCACCCACTCAGAGATTTGGAACCTTTTCAAGATTATCCATCATGTCATTGTATCAATGATCTCAGGTATGGTGGTAATGGTCCTATTTCAAAGGTCTGAAGAACTCCCCCATGATGATGGAAAGTTGTTCTTGGCTGCATTTCACACTGTCCCTTGAATGTATGCATTATTCATGATTCAGCATTCCTAGGAGGTTTCCTGTCTTGTCAAACAAGAGTAGGCAGTGACCTATTAGAGAATATCCTGAAAATACTAAAATATAGGCTTTCCATCCACTGCTCAGAGGAATTTTAGAAATACTGAACATGTTACACCACTCATAAGAGCTCATTCCCCTGAGTAAAGGTGTGGAGTTGGTGGAATGAGGTCCTCAGTGCTATTCCAATCAACATCTATAAAAATTGTCCTGTGCTTTGGTGAGAATCCTCTCTGCATGGAGTCACCAACGGTCTATTAAGGGTCTTGGAAAGAGGATGTATCCTCATCTCTCCAAGTTTCCACAGTCATGTTTGCCTAGATACACAGGAAATGCCAGAGATGGTGTACTGACATTAGTAGGAAAGGAGCTCACCCAGAGAGCTCACTAATGGAACCAGGTTGCCTAGGACTCATTGGAGAGTGAGCACTCATAGTTGAAATTTGTATACTCATAATACCCAGAAGAAACTGAGTACTAGTGGGAATGGTATGCTCACTCCAGGACACAGATGACACTGAGAAATGGCATGTGAAAGGAGATTAAGGACAGGACCCACAGAACACTGAACACTGTCAAGAGAGGGGCACTCACCCACAGAAACCAGAGTAGAATGAGCAAAGAATGGTTAAAGAATGCAGAGAAAAGAAACATAGAAGCCTTAGCACTAATAGGTGACTTGCACTCATCCACAAGGATGAGAATAAACTGAGTAATCACAGGTTGGGTGAACTTAGAGGGTAAAAATAGAGGATGAGCAATGTCAGGAGAGGGGTTATCATGAAGAGGACCCAGTGGAGTCTGAGAACTCATTGGTGAGGGACACTCATCCCCAGTACTCAGAGTACCATGAGCAATGATGAGTGATCAGAGATTCAGGGAAGGACCCAGAGAAGACACAGCAAAGTTGGGAGAAATGTGCTCAACTCTAAGACACAGATGAACCTGAGCAATGGAGGTAGATGGGAGATTTAGTGCAGGAAACAGAGAAGCCTGAATACACTTAGATGGTATGCGCTTGACCACAAGGGCCAGAGGAGACTGACCTCTGCTGGAAGAGGTTTACTCATCAAAATGTCTCACAGCCCTTGAACCCTTTTCAAGAATAATATTCTCAGTTACTTCAGGGGTTGTGGGACAGTGGTGCTTCTTCAAAGTTCTGAAGAACTTCTCCTTGATGTTGGGAATGTTTTATGTGGCCTCATTTCACACTGACACTTGAAGGTATGCATTGTGCCTGATCCAGAGGTCCTAGGACATTTCCACTCTTGTCAAAAGAGAGCATCCAGTGACATATCAGTGGAGATTCTTGAAATATTTAAATATGTTTTTCATCCACTGTTCAGAAAATTGTCCTATATTCTGGGCATACATCACCCATAAGAATTTAGCCATTTGAGCAAAGTGAGGAAATGATGTACAATGTGTGGTGGAACTAGGTCTTTAGTGCTCTAGGAATTGACATCCATTGAAATTGTCTTTGATTTTTAGGCATTTGTGAGGAGTCTGTCTGCATGGCTGCTCTAAAGGCCGATTGAGGTTATTGGAAATAGGTAGTATCCTCATCTCTGCAAGTTTCTACAGTCATGTTGACCTAGAAGCACAGATAAGGTCTGAAATGTATTGATATTAGCATGAAAGAGGCTCAACCTGAGTGTTCATTAAAAGAAATATGACTCAGAGGATCCTGTGCAAAGGTGGGCAAGGGGAAATTAGGAAAGGACCCAGAAAAGACACAGAACTTGTGGGAGAGGGGATCTCTCCCAGAGTACTCTAAAGATCCTGAGAAATGGTGGTTGAGAGGAGTTTAATGGTAGAACCCAGAGAAGACTGAGCCAAGTTAGATGATGGGTCTTGACCACAGGATCAAGATGAGAAAGAGCTCTTTTGGGAGAGGGTTTAACTCCTACAAATGTCAGAATTTTGGAATCCTTTTCAAGAGTGGTCCTCTGGGCAGTGTCTCAGAATTATGAGGGATGGTGAGAATGGTGCTATTTAAAAGGTTTAAGAAATTGTCCATGATGATTGGAAATTGTCCTTGTTGACATATCACACTTTCCCTTGAGGGTGTACATTGTGCCTGACCAAGGAGTCTTAGAAAGGAGTCTTGTCAAAGAGAAGAAAAGATCCTGAAAAAACTGTAATATATGCTTTGCATCTACCAACCAGAGAGATGGCAGAAATACTGGCATGCTACATCACTTATAAGAGATCAGATAGTTGAAAAATATTATGGAAATGGTACACTATGAGTGGTGGAATGAGGTCCTCAGTGTTGTGGGAATTGATATAAATTAAAATTGTCTTGTATTTTCAGGTATTAATGAGGAACCTATCTGCATGGCAGCACCAAAGGGGTATTGAGTTTGTTGGAAAGAAGGAGTATTCACATCTTTCCAGGTTACCAAATTTGTGTTGGACTGGACTCACAGAAAAGGCCAGAGGTGGTGTACTGACATTAGCAGGAAAGGGGCTCACCCAGAGGGTTCACTAAAGGAATTAGTTTGCCTAGGGCTCATTGGAGAGTGAGCACAAGTAGGTGAAGTGTGTCCACCCAAAATACCCAAAGGGACTGAGCACGAGTGGAAGACTGGCACTGATCCACAGGACTCAGAAGACACTGAGAAATGCTGGGGAAGGGAGATTAAGGACAGGAACCAGAAAAGGTTGAGCACTGATTAGATAGGGGCACTCTCCCAGTGGACACAGGAGATGTTGAACAATAGTGTGTGAGAGAAGCTTAAACACTCCTTAGAAGTCTAAGAACTTATAGGTGAAGACTGCTCAACCACAGGGCACAGGAGACTGAGTACTGCTGGCCTGAATACTTGGCTTACAGGACATTTTCTGTCCTCAATACTCACATGAATGTAGCAATCACTCTTCTCGTGTAGTTCCCTCTTCTGATGTGAACTTGTTGCCAATCTGTGGTCTCATGAGATCTTCTATGCCTCCTGTGCTCCCCAGTGTCTTCTCTGGATGGTGGTCTGGGAAGAGTGTCCAGCAGTGTGTGGTGCCCTGCCTAGCCTTTCTCCTTAACTCCCATACAGTTTGTGATGTCATAATGAAATAAGAGGAGGGGCAGGCACAACTGTTTTTCTACTAAGGCCTTAGAGAGTGTGTGGGGCCCTCAGGATTTCCTGTGTTACCAGTGTAACTCCTTCTTAGACCTAATGTCCTCTGCCTCCCTTTTCCTCTCCCTCCCTCTCCCTCTCTCTCTCCCTCTCCCTCCCCTCAAGTGCAGACACTCTGCTCTTCTGCTTCATAAAATCTCTTCTGTTATTCCCTGCATCCAGAGTGGTTTTCTGGGTGCTTTCAGAAACTATTGTTTTCTACAGTACTTAGATTTCTTATATATATATATATTTTTTTTTGTATTATTATTTAATGAAGTTTGACACAGAAACATGCACATATCCACAATTTAGAGATTTATTTTTCTCTATCAAAGAAATTAAATGTAATTTTATTACATTGTTGTCACTGACATTAATATAACTACTAGTTAATGATTGTGGTCTGTTTCTTGTGGATGACTAAAGAATGATATATTATACACAATGATTGACCTCAGAATAAATGCTGATAATTAAACAGGGTACATAAATTAAGGCATAAGGCTATTTCCATATTTTAAAACCATGTCTAAAGTAAATAACCTGTGGTTTTAAAAACTTTATTCTCTGTAGCTCATTTGTAATTTCTAACCCATGAAAATGCAACATACAAATACTTACATGAAAGAATTAAGTAATGGTCCTGATTGAAGACTTAAACTGTTTTGAATATCAAGAATGTATCAAAGTCAAATGAACAAATCAGTTGCTTCGAATATCAAAGTGCTATTCTTCTTTACCTTACCAAAAAAAATAAACATTTTATTTGCACAAAATTATTTCTGAATTTCTCTCTTGTAGTAAGGAATTCTGTTGTTATCAGGTGATAGGAGTAGCAAACTATTCCCATAGTAGATATCGCTGATGATTTTCTCACTAAAATTGACTTTTCCTTAACCCATTTTAATGTTCTTCAACTTTAATGTGAAGTCTTTATAAGTCCAGAAAAATTTATCATAGACTGAAACTTGTGTAGTCACTTAGATCTCATTGAAAGTTTCAGTGCTTAGCATGATGACTAATTGAAATGATTGAATCTCAGGATCTTTGTAGTGAATGTAAAAAGAAAAGCATAGAAAACACTGTACATTTCTGAACCCTATGGTGTGCATTAACCAAAATCAATATTTTCCACATATTTGGACGATGTGTTCTAATTCAGAAGTCAGTGATTTTATGTTTTAATTAATAGAAGTAGGATATTATCTTTCTTATAGGCAAGTGCATCTTGGATGCATCCAGGACAAACCTGACTGTGGTTCCTCTGACCCAAAGGTGCAAGTGATACAGAGCAGAGACTCCAAGAGAGGTGGGAACATTAGAAACACAAAGAAAGTGATTAGATCCAGCAAACAGTGGCACCTGCATATAATTCAAGACATTGAAGAGGCAGAGGCAGGGGGATCACAAGTTCAAAGCCAGCCTCCATAACTTAGTGGGGCTGTATGTAAGTAAATTAGCTCTCTAATTTATCCTGGCTCAAAATAGAATATAAAAATGACTGAGGATGTTGTTCAGTGGTTAAGCACCACTGGTTAAATCCCCAGTACTAGGAATAAATAGATGATAGATAGATAGATAGATAGATAGATAGATAGATAGATAGATAAAGTGGTTTGAATTTAAAGGGAGGGAGAAAATTGATACAATAAAAGTTTTCAACATAGACAGAAGGAGGATTATTTCAAAAAATGGAAAGCTGTGTTCTTAGCTAATCCTCAGAATGGAAAAAGATAAGGAAATATTAATTTTTACTTTGAATGCATATAAATAAATTTATCTAGTGTTATCACTGATATTATAGATGCTAGTAATGTATAACTCAGTGAAATAAATACTATGGATGTTTTGAGTGATAAGTTGTTCACACAAAAATACATATACACAATATCCTTTCATTTTTTTTTATTTTTAGAACAAAATTAATGGTTTAGTTTCAAATTTCACTTCAGCAACAGCCTGCTTTATACATGTACTTTATGTAAATTCATGAGACTCTGATTTGAGAATATTCCCTAATGCATAATAACATAAATAATAACTTGAAAATTTCTATATAAAAAACACTTATAACTGTACCTGAATACTTCATTGGCATATTTGCATATGTAAAATTAAATGACAAAGTCATTTTCATTGTTTAAATAAATTCATCTAAAGTATTCACTGGTATTAGAAATAATTATTTCATAAATTAGCTTCAATATGAAAATAATTAATTATCTAATTTTTATTTTTATTTTTATTTAATTCTCAATAGTTTAAAAACTTGTATGTTTTATGTTTGTATAGGATCATAATTCCCAATATTACATTAATTAATTGTAAACCAAAATCAAAGCAATGTGTTTTTTTCTTTCTGTAGTGCTGAATATCAAACCCAAGGTGTCAAGTATACTAGACAAATACTCTACCACTGAGCTATATTGCCAAACCCAAAGCAAGCTATTGGGAGTTCATGTAATATTTTTTATAATGTAGAAGTACCTGGACACTCATTTCAAGTTAGACAAAAATTTAAAGAAGATTATTTAAATTCAGGGTGGGACAGTTAACCAGGAATTGAACCCAAACATACATAACTACTGAGGTACATCACAGCCCTTTCTATTTTTTTATTTAGAAACAGGTCTTTCTAAGTGCTTGGGGCTTTGCTAAGTTTCTGATGATGGTCTTGAACTTGCCATCCTCATGCCTTACCCTCCTAAGGCTGGGATTATAGACAGACACTACTACTCTCAGCTTATTTGATGTTTTTGAAATTTATTTATTTTTATTTTTTCTTTTTAGATATACATGACAGTAGAGTATATTTTGACATATTATATATACATGGAATATAACTTATTCAAATTCCATGATTGCACATGATGTGGATTTTCATTGGTGGCACATTCAGGTATAAACATAAGAAAATTATGTCTGATTTATTCTACTGTCTTGCCTATTCCAGCTTCTTTAATTTTAATCACATGAAATATTTGTGTCAATATGATAAGGTAATGGATCTTGTTATATCACTTCACCAATGATTTTTCTATTTTGTATTTTCTAATATTGTAGACATGTAGCTATTTAAATTTAATTCAAATGGAAATCAAAAATGCAATTCCTCAGTTGCACTATCCCACAATTTAAGTGATGAGTAGCTGAATTTGTTCAGTGAACACTGTATTCACACATATATAGAATGTTTCTTCCATCAATAAATTATAATGGAGGGTCCCTGTTGATTATTTGTGCTTGAAATAATATGAGTTGCATTATTTCAAATTATTATCCATTGTTTTAATTTTTTCCAAAACAATAAAGATCTTTAAGGTCCTAATACTTACTTGACCCTGGATGTAACAAACAAGCCCCTTGTCTCATGCAGCTTATGTTTGCTGGATGAGAAAGAAATTAGAAAACACAGATGAAATGTTTTACAGTAAGAAGTGCACTTAAAAATAGATTAGATAAGATTATAGAAGTGTCTTAGAAAGTTGTATTAGGCCATGGTGAATAATAAGAAAAATATCTTGGATAGAGGCCTGAGTGAAAGCAGGGGGTACTATCAATACCAATACCAATACTCTCAATGCTTTGAGAGCATTCCATATGGACAGAATAATACAAATGTGCTGATAAAAATCACTCCTTCTCTGCATGTGGTGGCACAAGTGTGCAATACCAGCAGCTTGGGAGGCTGATTTGGGAGCATTACAAGTTCATGACCCTAAGCAAATTAGAGAGACCTTGTCTCACAATTTTGAAAAGGTGAGATGGTTGGAATGTGTCTAATTGTTTATAGATATGCATCCTTGGATTTAATCCCTGTTACCAGAAAAATAAATATATAAATAAAAACCACACACACTCCTTAATGTGGGTCAGGGGAGAATCTCAGGGTAACTAGAAGCAAAGAGCAGTAACAACAGTAAGAGTATGTCTATGCCTTGCCTTTATCTATTTGTCGGGATTTTGAAGTATATATTAAAATGCAGCAGAATGCAACAGAGTAATTCCAGGATGGGGTGCATGACATAATATGATTTATTATTAAAGAGAGCACTGTTTGCAGTGTAGTGAGTAGAACAGTGTGGGCATAGGCAGTAATAGAAACAGGCAAAACAACTTCCAGGGCAGGAGTTTAGATCAGAGGTGGCGATGACCTGGGTATGTATGGTAGCCATGGGAAAGATTGGATTTCCTTTGAATGACAAAATTTTCCTGTATTATGTCTCTGCATTTTTCCAGTCATTAAACATGAAGCCAGTGTTCAAAAACTCACATTATGCTGCAATTTTTATTTCTGTTTAGCTGTGAAGTACTCTATCCTGATTAACAAATCATACTGAACCCATACCAATTCTCAGAGGTGTTGGATTTTTTGAAATTAATTCCAAAGCCTATAATCACTATTTAATCATCATTAACAGGTTTGGGATAAAAGAATGGTCTTCATGCTATTTCTCATGAAAGTATTTCTCTAGTCCTCACATGCTTTATTTGATAAGCACTTTTCTTTATTCATTATCAAATGATTGCTCCTTGATATTCTTGCTCCACAAATATAATGTTACCTTGGATTCATCAATAGATGTATATTATGCTGTTTAGTGCTCATCTAATTTCCTTTTCTCATATCACATCACAAGTTGGTTAAAATGGATTGAATGAGAAATAATACAGTAAGAACTAAAGGAAAGATACTATGAGATATTTTGTTAACAGGGTTCAGATTAAAGAAGTAGAGTCAGGTGTTCTAAGAATGTTAAAATAATACTAGCATTTTGCATCTCTATTATCCTATAGAGGAGAGGGAGGAGAATAGAAGGGAAATATTCTAGCTGAACTTCTCTTTTGATATGTTTTCTCTTCAAAAGGGTGAATGTGCTATAAATATCTAAACAAATATTTTAGTACTATATATAAGTACATTGAATAGATTAATTCATGACAGGAAGACTCTAACAACCATAATTTTATCACCTTTTTGTTATACTTGTTATGAAAGCCTGTTTCATAATACATATAGCTGGTATTGTTTCAAGCAGCTCTAAGGAAATCTCTTCCTATTTTCTACTAAACTACCACTCAACCCCTATGATTAAGTTCTCATACAGAAAGAAGTTTTTTTATTCATATAATGGTTCCAAACACAATAATAAATGCTACCAATTTTTAATGACTTCAAATTTATTACTTTATAGAGAAAAATATTTGAGATAATATTATGAAGTGATTAGGAAACAGAACAAGGTTGACGCTCTAAAAAATTCAACTTTGTAAGTTCAATGTTCAACTTGAATGTTCTGCTTATAAAAGAAAAACCATGGAGTTTATCAGGTAAACAAGTACTTTCCTGAAAGAAAAGTATCAGATCATACAAAAGGCTTTCATTCATAAACTTTTTTTTTGTATTATCAAAACTAAAGAGTACCATTTTCTGAGTATAATTTTGGTGCTATTCTTAAATTGATAAGCCACCTAGATATTTTTACTGTTTTCTATTTCATTACTGTTTTGTTTTGTTTTTCATAATATTTAATAATGTGGGATGTGGACTTCACTCAATTGGTTAGAGTCTGCAAAAACTGGATATGTGTTTATTACTTAAGAATAAAGCCTAGCATGTATCAATCACTCATTTTTAAGTGTTTATAATCTATATAATTTTCATTTCAATATAATGTATCAGACAAATATAAGCCCAACAAGTAATAAGTATTTACTGAATATATTTCTAATATTGTTTCTGTTTCTCAAACTGTTTGCACATTTGAAATAACTTATATATTTTTATCCCCATCCCCTCACTTTATGTGCATTTCTTGAATGCATCCTTGCAAAGACAATTTTCTGTTTCAGATGGCTTCAGAGAATATTGGAAAGATAAGTGCACCACTTTCTTGTACATCTCCACTGCTTTCAGCATAAAATCAATGCCTTTGTATCTATGAATTCTATTCCTCCTAATCATGTAAATGGGACATAAACTTTTTTATACAATGCCCATTATGTTGTTTCTCCAGTATTTCAGAAACAACACAACACTTTAAAACCTTCTCAAGGGGTACAAAATCAATCCTCTTCTTTTATTCTGTAAGAATTTAATGTCCAAAATTCCCCTTTTGTCTCAAAATCAAATGAAGACACTTCATCCTCCTTATTTGAAACACTTATTTTCTCCATTGATTGCAAACTGATTGTCTCTTTGTCAGAGAATCTTATGTATTCTCTTTCTACAAGTTCTATTCATATGGACCATGCTGTCATACACTGCTCCCAGGTCTGTGCTACTGATGTTTACTTTTCAAAGAAATATGAGTTTTCACTTTTAAATAATATTGAAATCACTTTCATGTAATTTAACCTTCTGTGAGTAGTCTCTTCCACTACAACATTTCTGCATATGCAGAATGTCCTCCTTCCCACATCAAAACTTCTCAGTGGTTTTACAAATATTGTCAATATTATAAATAAAACAATATTTATATAAAGTCAAGATACTCCTATATGTGAGATAAACTAAGCATTTTACATTAAATACCTTTGTTCATTCTTCTCCCAGATTTTAAATAACTACGCCTCTCTTTATATTTTATGAGTGAACACTCTTAAAATTTTAATTGCTCAGGTTCACAGAGCTAAAAATTGCTATATGTGGTCCAATTTTTCCAGTGTAGTTCATCTAACCTGTACTTTTTTTTTGTTTGTTTTAGTCAAGCATTTTACTTGCACTTAAAGGTATAACTTTCTAGTTCATTTATTTTATTAATCCTAAGGATGAAGTATTCTATACTTTCTTGGCTTCAGAAGGCATTATATTTGAATGATTTACTTATTTGTAATCATGTTTTACAATATTGAGTTTTGAGATCACATGCAGCATTTTCTACAGATTGGTTGTAATAATAGTAATAGTAATAATAATAAGCTATATCTCTAAGTTGAAAGCAAACTACTTACTCCCTTCTAACAATTACCCTGGCTAATTCAATTAAGTCTCATTTCTCAGTAGGAAAAAAAATATTTCAAAGAGGATTAGTAACTAACTTTTGCATGTGTATCTATGGATGCCAACTGAAACCCCCAACTAAATTGTAAATGTTGTAACAGAAGGGGCTTATTCTTGCTAGAGAGAAAAGCTATTTCTTTGATTTTTAGAATAGTTTTGAGTTCCTATTTATGATTTCTGTGAAGAAATAAACAAAGGAAAGAATGCATAATAATTTGAAATATTTTAGAAAATTAATGATACTATGAAACTCTCTTGTGGATATTTATTATTTCAATTATTTTTTTTTATTTTTCATGTGTGTAGAATTAAAATGTATAATACTTGTGTTTCATATTTACCTTCTCCTTGTCATTTTTTATACATAAATTTATCTAAATTCATCACAAATTATTTTTTTTGAACCAGGAAGTGAATCCAGGGATGATTAAACACTAAGACACATCCACAGATCTTCTTTTATATTTTATTTGGAAGTAGGTTCTTGCTGAGCTGCTTAGGGAATTGCAAAATTGTTGTTAATATATACTGCTAATTTTCATAATGTTTCCTTTAGACTCATTAAAGTGAAGGGGAAAATATTATTAGAGTCTCATCAGTATATTCTACACATTATGTGTTGACTGGATGACATCAACAGAGAGACTCTAAGAGAAGCAGGCAACTCTAATGGACCTATGCTCCATGATTATATGTTGAACTCAACATATATATATATATCCCCTTGCCCCCCACTGCTTGCAGCTTCTCATGTTCACTATCTACAAAATTTCTTTTAAAATGATGAGCCCATTACCCCTAAAATGAGTCAGAATCTTAAGTAGCTGCTCCTCTTCTCTCCTTGAATGTATATCTGACTCTTATTTACATTTCTATATAATCTCCTTGTTTTCCTAAATAAATATTTGTGCTTTTTCTCATATGCCCTGAAATTCCTTTCTATTGTGTAAGTCAAGAACCTGCCAGGGCCAATTTGAGATTTCCATTTCCCTTCTGAGTGAACTTCTTAGATCCTATTGAATGATATCATGAAGGAAGCCCATTATGACTTTCATTTTTATTTTTGAAGGGCTCAATTTCTTTGTCTCTTTTGCAAACATTTATTTCCCTTCTTATTTTTTGAGAGTTGCTTGCTCATCTTCTTTGCTTATCTGTAGGAGTCGATGATTTATTTTTCTTATTGAAGGAAAGGTACTCATGTAAATATTAATATTTCCATGTTTTTTCTATAGTTTCATAAAGATTATTTTGTTTTTTAGTCCATTAAGTCCTAAGTATTCAATTCTGTGAACATACTACTTACATATTCTCTCAAAGTTACCCCAAGTGGTATGTTTGTTGAACAATTTAAATTTTTGTAGGTGTTCCATATCTGGAATGATGGAACAGAATGAATTAATTTACAAATAGGTGGCTCTATTAATGCTTTAGAAAGCTGCATGTTTTTTCTTAAAAATAAATTTATAAATCTATCACTTAGAAAAATTTTCTTTTTATCTCATGAGCCATAAGAGGAATGAAGACAGAGAGGAAGAAATGACACAGGAGAGCGAGGTTTATCATGCTTTTTAAAAAAATTCTAACAGTCATGAAGGGATTATTTAGTGACTGTCAAATTTTAACCTACATAGGAATCACTTGGAGATCTTTTAAAAATACATACTGGATTCAGTAGGTCCACATTAAGCCTGAAAATGTGCATTCGGTTCTGCTTCCAGGTGAGTTGGATGTTTCATGGACTACAACAGGAATACCTGGGCTCTACATTGTAACATGTGGAAAAATATTAGTGAGTTCAGTCACTCTAATTCCATGTTATCATTTATTTGCAAACCCTCTCCTCTCTAATTAAGTTTATTATTCTCGACATCTTATTCTGGAAAGTAGGAGACAACCACAGCTCATTTTTAAAAGAAAAATGCATCAGTGTTCATGGAGTAACAGCCCTCTACCTAATGTCTTTTAGAATATATTCCTCCTATTTTTTGATACTGAGGATTAAACTGATGGATAATCAACACCTGAGCTACATCACCAGCTGCTTTTATTGTAATTTTGAGATAGTATCTAAGTTTATTTCAAAGGGACTCATTTAGTTGCTGAGGCTGGTCTTGAACTTGCTGTCCTCCAGTGTCAGTCCTTCAAGTCTCTGGGATTATAGGCAGGCATCACACTGCCTGGCATATGACCCAGAATTTATAAAGGTAAATGTACAAGTTTAGAATGTTCATTTTTTGTTTTCTTTTTACACACTGCATTTTGATTCACTATATACAAGTGGGATATAACTTTTCATTTCTATGGTAGTACACAATGTACATTAACACCATTTGTGTAATCATATATATACACAGGGTAATGATGTCTGTCTTAGTTCACTCTCTTTCTTTTCCCCACCCACTACCATCCCATTTCCCTATACACAATCTAAAGTTTCTCCATTCTCCTCTTATACCCAAATACCCTCTGTTATGTATCATCATTCCCTTATCAGAGAAAATATTCAGCTATTTTGGGGGGTTTATTTTACTTACCATAATATTATCCAATTCCATCCTTTTATCTGTAAATGCCATAATTTTATTCTCACTCATAACTAAGTAATATTCTGCTGCATATATATATCACAGTGTGTTTATTCATTAATCTATTGAAAGGCATCTAGGATGGTTCCACAATATAACTATTGTGAATAGAGCAGCTATAAACTTTGCTCTGGTGTGTCACTGTAGTATGCTGATCTTAAGTCTTTTGGGCATGAACTGAGAAGTGGGATAGTTGGATCAAATGGTGGGTCCATTC
>NW_027632793.1:5738031-5779315 GCF_902686455.1 Sciurus vulgaris | reverse complement strand
AACAAGGCTAAGACCTTGTTAGGGGCATAATTCATGTGAAGCCATAGAATAGGACCCTTTTGCCAAAACACTCCTGTGTGTAACTTATTCGTGGCCAAGACAATGAATGTTACAGGCTTAGTTAGGTCAATACGATCAAGATCAGCCTTTTCCATAGCTGTTTCAACAAGCTTGAGAGCTGTTGGAGCCTTAGGGATAAGCACTCACTTAGAACGAGGGTCAGAATCACCTTTAAGAATATCAAACAGGGGGCCCAAACTTGAGGAGGGTAAATGATGGTAAGGTCTAATCCAATTAATATCACCCAAAAATTTTTGAAAATCATTTAAAGTTCTAAGTTTGTCCACATGAATGGCAACTTGTATGGGTTTAACCATCATTGCATTTATGATAGATACCAGGAAGTTTTTGGTGTCTGTGATTTGTACTTTATTAATGGCAATGTGTAAGCCCCTTCTTTCCAATGACTTTAGTAAGGAATTATAACATTGCTGTAAGACAGGTTTTTCCTTATGAGCTAGCAAAATATCATCCATATAATGATAGATTAAAGTTGAGGGTTAATTTGTTGATATGCACTGGGGTGGAAATTAATCTGATTACCTTGCCCTTCATATGGTCCTTGGCCTGTCAGCGTGTTTAGATTCCGTTGAGTTGCATTACATCAGGCAGTATCAGAACATAACTCCTGGTTAGCCACCTTCCATTTAAAATGGCTGCACATTTGTTAGGATTGTAAGCAATACCCAATCCCATTAAAGTCTGATCTGCCTGTTAAAGTGGACAGGCTTTGGGCCATTCTGTAATTTTGATAATACTTTTGTCAGCCCCAGTATCTAATAAGCCCTCAAAACTTTTGCCTTCTATCACTAACTTTGTCATAGGCCTATCTTTTAAACCCCATGTTAACATGACCATATTTTGGTCAGTAGAACTTAATTCTTTATTTCCCCTAATAATATTCTTTGATGGATATTGATCATAGCAACTGGGTAAAAACAACTATTGTGCTTTGCGATCATCCTGCACTATTATTACTACACCTCTTGGTGAAGATTCAAGGATTTTTATTTCTCCTGTAAAATCACGGTCTATAACTCCAGGGACAATATTTAATCCTTTTAAAGCAGAAGAACTCTTCCCCAGAACTAATCCCACTGTTCCTTTATGTAATGGGCCAACAACCGAAGTTGGTATTGACTGTAATCCCATCTCTGGAGTTAATACTGCTCTGGCGGAGGCATAGAGGTCTGAACATCTACTTTCTCTTTCAGAAGCTTGACTTGATTTTTCATTTTCTACAGTTTCCAATATCTTTTCCCCTTCTCTTAACTGTTTTTGAAATTTTGGTTTTTTGAAGTGAGACAGAAACGAACTAATGTACACATCGCTACAACAACAACAAACAGAAATCAAACAAGGAAAGGTAACAGAAATAGCAACTTACACATATTTGTTATGGGAAGTCCTTCACTGTCTCTTGGGACAGCCTTTCAATATATTCTCTCTCTAGGAGAATCTTCCTTTATGCTCCCTCTCTAGGGGACCCTTCCATTAAAACCTTAAGGCAACCGTTTCCTCAAATAGGGAATCCTTCTCGTTAATTACACTAGCGAAACTGTCTTTTATTTTCCTGAGTGCTGACCAATTCCCAGTCAGATCCTCGTGTGATCCCCGTCTGGGGCACCACTTACCGAAAACTGCTGCTCCCAGCCTGGGTTGCTTCAAGCGGGTCGTCACCACTTCTTGCTCTTTCGGCCCTACCAGCAGGACAAAAGACAGGTACTCTTTAGTAGTTCATGAAGCAGCTTCCTGTTTATTCAGATAATACCCTCAATATAAAAACAGTCTCATGCATAAGCAATTGTAACCAGATATGTCCATCCAATCCTGTTAAAGGTCAAGTGATCACTCGCTCAGCATACATGTAAAGTATATCTGTCCATGCGCTAGGCACCTGAACTGATTATACAGCCAATTGTAAACACTTTCTGCCTTTCTCCAGGCATAATCAGGACACCGTTTGCTCTCTGCCAGCCGCCATCTTTAGATGCACGTGGCGTAACCCTTGGCCCCAGGTTTTGCTCGCCACACACCTAACCATGACTCATTTGTTGCATAATTCACCGCTTCCTTCCTCCATGAATGTTCAGTTTTGGTGGGACCCAGTGAAATTCAAATTAATTGGCAGGACCCAACCAAAAGAGGACATATATTTAGCTGTTCAAATGTTAACCTATAATGTACATGTCTTTGCATGTGAATGCCTGAAAATCTCTTAAATATAGTGCTTTCTCACCCCTTGGGGCCACTCCCCACTCAGCCATTGTAGTGTTTTGAGAGGTTGGACATGATCCCTACTCCAGCTTGCTTTGAATAAAACCTTGTCATATGACATGCATTATAGTGTATGCACTTTGACTCTCTGGGGATCGGTCAATATTGGACCCCAATATTTGGTGGATTGTCCAGGATAGGCTCATCCAACTCCACCTTAGGAATAACAAACAGTACACTGTACCAAGGTTTCTAAGGAGATTTGCCACAGTAGGAGTATTGACCACATGCATTTGGTGGGACACAGATCCCCATTTGTGTTTGGTTGATAATTCCCATTTGGTGGAAGGAAAGGGTTGCAAGTGACCATGGAGGTTCCACTTTTGGAAGTCGTGGGAGATGTCACCAATAGTCAGGAGTTGCATCCACATCCCCAGTGGACATTTAAGTGGCTATTTGGTAAGGATCCTTTATCTGAATTTGGTAGTGTAAATGAGAAGGGTATTGTGCCTGTGAGATTGGTTTGATTGACTCACTGGTGGATGTTAGAGACTCCTGTGAAAATTTTCTTTACTTCGGGTATTGTCTCCCTCATTCTTTTCAGTCTGCTTGGTCCTTTTCTCCTAATTTTTATGGGACAAGCTCAGGTAACTCCTAAGACTTTTCTCTTGAGTCACCTCTCAGAGGTCTGCACCAAAGCATGGAACTTTGATGTGGAACACCTAAAGAATTGGCAATTTTGCTACACTCTGCTCCATGGAGTGGCTGACCTTCAATGTCAGCTGGCCAACTGAGGGCACCTTCTCTTTAGAAGTCATCAAAAGCGTCTGGGATGCCATTAATAGGCCTGATTTGCAGTGTAACCTGACCAGTACCTCTAAATATTAATATGACAGGCCCTGGTGGAAGATCCCCCATCCTGGCTTAGTCCTCTACTCCATGGACTGCCAAAACCCCAGCCAAAGTTCTGGCAGTGACTACACAGGGGCCATCACCACACCCAGCCTCTCCTGAGACTCCTGCTCCTTCCCCTGAGAAACCTGAGAAGCCAGTCCTCCAAGAAGGGTCTGGACACTACCCATCTCTCTTGGATCTGGATTTGGAGGAGAATTCTCCACCTTATGTCCCACTGCAGCCCCAGGTACTACCTCAGGGAGCTGATTCTTCCACTTCCCCATCAGAACCCTGACCTAGGGTGGAAGAGCCCTCACAGGGACTACAACCTTGGAGACACTGAGAGGAGAAAAATGATGAGGAACCCTTGTCATCTTTGATGCGAGCCCCTATTTTACCTCTCTGGGTCTTCTGCAGGGGAGGAGAAGGATGGGAATGCACCTATCAGTATTGGCCCTTTTCCTCCAGTGATTTGTGTAACTGGAAGGTACAGAAACCCCCTTTCTCTGAGAACCCCAGAGGTTTAACTGATTTGTTTGAGTCCATTTTGCATACACACAGTCCCACCTGGGATGACTGTCAGCAGCTCCTCAGAACTCTATCCACAACAGAAGAGTGTGAGTAAATCCTCACGGAAACAAGGAAGAATGTTCTCGGGGACGATGGAAGACCAACCACCCTACGGAACCTGATTGAGGATAACTTCCCCTTGAACAGAACTGAGTGGGATTTTGGGATGCCCGCAGGTAGGGAGCATCTCCAAGTCTACTGCCAGACTCTTATGGCCAGTCTCCAAGTGGCAGCTTGCCACATTACCAATTTGGCTAAGGTAAAAACTGTGATGCAAGGGGAAAATGAAAGCCCGGCCATTTTCCTTGAATGATTTTATGATACATTTACACAATATACCCCTTGAGATCCTATGGCAGAGGAAAATCAATCCACTGTAATCATGCCTTTTATAAATCAGGCTGACCCGTATATTAGGAAACAGCTCTATAAGCAAGAGGGACTAGGAGGAATGACTATTGGGGAACTTATGAAGGTAGTGGAACATGTGTTCAATTCTCGAGAGATCCCCGAGGAATGAGAGGACAGAATTAGGAAAGAGAACAAGAAATTACAGGAAAGAATGAGAAAGGAAGATAGAGAGCACCAGAGTAAGGAGAGCAGGAGACAACAGAGGGAAGTGGCAAAGATATTGTTGGCTGAGGTGAGAGGGGATTGGGGACAAAGTTTTGTGAGGAGTGGCCCTAGCTGCCCTCAGCATGATCGGGCAAAGCTGGATAGAGAAAAGTGCACATACTGCAAGGAGCATGGGCATTGGAGGTGGGAATGTCCCAAAGTACAGGGGTGAGAGAGGCCAGGAGATAGGAAGGGTGGTGATGCCTGAGTCCTTCTGGTAGGGATGGAAAGTGACTAGGGGAAACAGGGCTCTGGACCACTCCCTGAGTCTTGGGTAACCGTATTTGTGGAGGGGAAGCCAGTGGGACTTATGGTGGATACTGGAGGGCAGTATTCAGTTCTCAATAAGCCCACCAGGCCCTTGTCCCAGAGGATTAGTCTAGTTCATGGGAAAGCCTATCATTGGACTAGCAAGTGACAGGTGGTTCTGGGTCGACACCAGGTAACCCATTCTATCCTGTTCATCCCTGAAAGTCTGGGTCCTCTTTTGGGAGGGGACTTACTAACTAAAGTGCAGGCCCACATTCACTTTGAGCCAGAAGGCATCAAGGTCACACATGGCCAAGGTCAACCACTCCACGTTTTGACCATGTGTATTGCAGATGAATTTCACCTGTTCTCTCCCGGGGAACTCCCTTTTCAGGCTAAGTGACACCCGAGGTAATCTATTGAAGCCAGAATTAAGGACAGGTGGTTAGTGTAGAAATAGGGAATTGGGTCAATTTGAGGAAATGAAGCCATGAAACTATCTGCCTCTGGAAGTTGGAGACTGCCCCTGGAAGAATGGAATGTCAAGGATCTCCAGAGTCCAATGATTACCAAATTTACCTGCCTTTATCAAGGACTGCAAGCAAGGAGCTGCTAATTAATGCCCCCTGGGCCCTTACCTGCCTGAATCACCTTGGCCCTCCCCCTGCCCATGGCTTTTCACTTAATGCAAAACCAAGCCTAGTCACATAGGCAAGAAGGAGGGATAAGGGGGGAAAGAACTGGAGAACAAAAGAGAATTTAACCTATAAAAGATGTAGGTTCTTGGGACTTTAGAACATCAGCCATGTCCCCCTTCTTCCTGCTGGGAGAAGTTTGTATTACCTTTAAATAAAACCTGCTTAATATGCTTGCCTTGGCATGCTTCTTTAGTGTTCAATCTTCAACATTAGAAGGAGCAGAACTCGTCACCAGTAAATGGCGGTATCAGATTTGGAGATCTACACCAAGGTAAGTAAGCTTCTCTCTCCATGCACCCCACATCTGTTTGAGGTGCATCTTTCTATCTCTTTATTTTTGGAGGGCAAAATGGGCACCTGTCGGCTACTTAAATGCAGTTAGTGCAGCCACTATTCTTAAGACTCGGGGTGAAAGTTTTCCTGGTCCAGGCAAGTTTTCAGTCACCTACTCTGTAGGCATGCTGGACTGTGCTGAAGCCGTTTCCTACTTTTCTGTCCAGGCTTGGAGCACAATTGCCGTCAGTACACAGTGTCCCTAGTCCTGATCTGCCCAGGATGCGTGGAGGTGGAGGAAGGGTTGGATCAACTGCGGGGTTCTCGGCTTGGGCTACTCTTGGGTGGACCCCAAAAGTTCCTTCTCTGGACTCCCCCTCCCGACAGCCCTGAGGGGTATCCAGAGTGATTGGTAGATGAGTGGCACTGAGGGAAAGTGCCAATTACCTTTGCCTCCATATAGGCCGTACAGTGCACAACACTCCCACACATCCACTCCCTCCTGGATGCTCCCCTTCCATTGCTGGTCAGACATTAGGAATTCCAGCTATAGGATTAAGGCCTGGGATGATTAGTATGAAAAAGCCCAGGTTCCCTTTGTTCACATAGTTAGCCTTCACTAGTCTAGACACTAGAGTCTCCCCATTACTGTTCCTGTGCTTAAATGTGCCCACGGTGTTCTCTTTAAGCTGCAAGAGAGACACACATTTAAAAAACCCTCCCATGAGACCGTCCAAGCAAAAGACATTATACGCCTAACAACCAATAGATGTCCCCTCACCCTCTGGAGATTTCTTTAGTCTACAGAGCAAAAAGATAGGCAAAAGGCACACGTTTTACTTTTGTCATTGTTTTTCATAATTAGGAGTCTACAGTGGCAGGAGGAAAGCAGTAATGTCCTTAAGTCTGAATCCTCACAGGGTCTCTAGCACAGGGCAAACTAGGATCCTTGCACTTTGCTGAAGGAGGCCAGAAATAACTTTGGCAAAGCCAGGTAATGAGAGATGGGTTTTTCTGGGCCATAAGGAACCTCAAAGTTAGGGAGATGTCCCTAATACATCTAACTCAGAAGGGAGCTTCTCTCTCAACAGTATTGCCAGGTTCACCACAAGCCTGCATACTGCTAAATTGCAAATGGTCAAGAAAGTGGCTTTCATATGTTACCATGCGTGACATCAATAATTTCTACCATGAGAGGAGAAAGCCTTGAGAAATCCCTTACTAAAGGAGGAAAATCGAGGGGACCCTTCCAACTAAGGACAGACAAAAATAAATTTAATCCTAATAAATATTGAGATGTTTCAAAACTTATGCCAGGTATTTGATTTCACCTGGAAAATTATGCTATTAACCATCTAGAGAACAGGCAGTTCAAAGAAACCATCCTAACTGGGATTCGAATAATGAGTAGGATGCCTAAAAAAAAAAAAAAAAAAAAAAAAAGAAAAAAAAAAATGCAGCCTTCAGGAAAGTCCTATTTGCATGGAGAGACTTAGGAAAGCAATAAGAAAACACACCACTCTGAGCCCTGAATCCATAAAGGGCCACCTACATTTAAAGTATAAATTGATCATTTAGTCAGCCCCAAATATTTAGAGGAAATTACAAAAATTGGCACGTGTCCCTGATCAATCCTCAGATGATCTTCTCCAGCTTTCATCTTCCATTTTTAACAGACATCAAAAAGAAAGAAAAGGGAACACATAGGCAAGAAAATGGACTTATTAAAGATCATTCAATCTGATAGAAACTTTTAATGCCTTGCAATAGACCATGCAACTTGCCCATTTTAGGAGTTAAAAAGCAAACAGCCCAGTCCAAAACCTTAAAATAATGAACCAGTAATTTTCCCCACCCTGTAGTTCTTAATCCATATATTTTTATCTTGGATTCCAACTGCTTCTTGGTTTACTAAGTTAGATTTAAAAGATGACTTTTCCTGTCTATGCTAGACTCTGAATGGCAATTTCTGTTTGCCTTCAAGGAACCAGATACTGTATCTCAACTAACCTAGACAGTGTTGCCTCAGGATTTAGATGGCCCTCACCTGTTCTGGACAAACCTTAGCTGAAGACTTAACAAAATTCAGAGATAAAACATCTGTGATTGTTCTCCAGTAAGTAAATGACATCCTTTATGTGCCTCCACCCAGGAGGAATATCAAAAAGCATTATGGAACTCCTAAACTTCTTAGCTAATAGAAATTATAAGATCTCAAAAATGAAGCTTAATTATGTCATCAACAGATTCAATACTACAGAAAATAGCCACTATAGGACAATATTCTGCCCCAGGAATATCAAGAAGGGGCCTTACTTCAAGCTCTTGTCCTCAGCTTATCTAGGAAGCAATATTTAACCTATTTTTCAAAAAGGGAAAATAAATCCTGCATAAGCAGCCATAGGCAGCTCAGTAACCAATGGCATATCTCACTGAGGAACTTAGCAAAGTAGCTTCATTCTCAAAAGTAATGGGAAATAAGGTCTCATAATTTTCTTTGACATCCAACCTGTCCTGATGAGATGGCTAAAATGCCCTAGGCACCAGGTTTCTGTTAAAACCTGTTAGATGCTTCCAGATCTCAGTCAAGGCTTATGTTGAAATGTAAATAAAAGAAGCCTAAAGGCTCAGTAGGAGAACCGGTCTAAAACCCATGGAAAAAGGGTAAAAAGAGCCTTACCTAAACTCCAGCAAAAGTAAATTTTATGATGGTTTACTAAAGTCATTAACGGCTGTATCATTTTTACAGGACTCTTGTTTTTTTCAATTCTACATTTTTTGAACTCATGATTTTTTTGATCAATTCTATTTTTTATTTAACTAGAGTTTTGAACATCTGTTACATTGCAATGGAGATTCACCTATAAAGTTACAATGCCTTTGATTTTGTGTTAATTGTATGCCATGCTATCTGATGTCATGTTTTGTCTGTATCAAATCTGAGCACTCCTAAAATTAAAATTTAAAAATGGATCCAGATACTCTTAATTCACATGATTTAAAAAGGTTCAAATTGGGTAAACTGGTAAAAGTAAAATGTCTTTGCAAATAATTCACAAGTCTCTAGGTGGTCAAGCTAATAAAATATTGATGTCAATAAAATGTCTAATATCAATTGTTTCTAGGACTTTTCTTCAACAGGAAAGAGACCGCAAATACTGTTCAGGACACATGTCTGATATCTTGTTTTTTGCAGAATAAGTGAATTAGAGTTAACATGTATGGGATTACTCAAATGTGTTTGTAGAGACACCTGATTAATTTACGAAGTTAAAATGCTAATAGTTAAATAACATTGAGTACTTTTAACTCCTTAAATTCCATGGGGTATCATACATAAACATTATTGGTGTTTTCATAGGTTGGTAAATAAAAGGGTTTAAACTTGCTTTGTGTCATCACTAAACTTAAAACAAGGTTACTAAGAGTTATGTCCTAACAAGTGCAATTCTATATACGAAGGGTCCCTAATGTTTCAACTGTGTTTCAATTAGAGTACTATAAACAAAAAAATATTTAATCTTATTAAAATAGAGTAATTTATCTAAATTCAGAAATTTCATGAGTTGTTTCAGAATGTGAATAAAAAGTGGTCAACAAATAGGAAAGAGAAAATAAAAAGTTCTGGGTATGGAAATATATTTAGTAAAAGGAAAAAGGAAATGTTTCTGGGTAACAAAGTGCTTGTGTGATGAAATACATGAGGGTCTAAGTAAGTGCTAAAAATGTCTGTGTGTAAGGAAAGGGCAAGTTTCAACAAGTTTGAGTGAAACTAAGTTGGTTGTATGTATGTGAGACAGCTAAAGCTATTTAAGGTTTTTCCTAAGGTGAAATACTAATGTTCTGATATAAACCAAAGCTTAATCTATATGGTAAAATGACAAGGATTTCTTAGAAACACTAATTTACTCTTAACTTTGTGTCTATTAAGCTTTATTCTTTAGAACAATTAGTCTTAAAAATTGGGGTTTGTACAATTATGGTTAAACAACTGTTAGATTATTGTACTATGTTACAGAGTCTAAATTTTTCTTTAAAAACTAAATTTGGTATGATAAAAGTGTCAAGGTAATTGTTAAATGGTCACCAGTTGTATATTAAATGTGTTCATATTTTTCAGGTACACAAGTTTTAAAGCAAGGAATTAATTAAGCTTTGCTATTCTCCAGATTAAACTTGTCTGTAATGGTAATCTTAAACCTATAAAGAGTAAATTTTATTGGAGATTTATTTCTATCATTTAATGTTCTATTATAGGACCTGCTATCAATAGGTTATATGTAAAATTTGTTACTTTTTACACTGAGATAAAGAATTTCAAATATAAATGTATTTATAAAAGTTAGAGCCTGACTTGTTTAAAGGTTAATATTGTGAAACATGAAAACATTTTGCCACTTTGACACACAAAAGGAAAGATAAAATCTCTCTCAGCCTTTTTTTGATTCATGTTTTAGATACAATGTTAAATTGTGTTAATTATAAAGTTCATATAGGCTCAGAAAACAGTATATGTAAACTACTTAATTTTGGGGGGCTGTGCCATGTTGATCACATCGGCAGTGAGGAGGTTAATTGACATAAGCACACTCAGGTGATTTTATCGTCCATGCACACAATGTATGCACATGTGTTCTTGAGCACTAATTGCCTGCTCAAAGAGTCTCGCCTAATCTTTGCGTAAGAGACGTGGCCCTGCTCTCCGCCTCCTAGAGGTGATATAAGCGTAAGTGGAGCAAGGCAGAGACACAGCAGCAATTAGCAGAAAAGCAGTAGAAGAAGACATATGCACAGCAGCAGCCAGAGGGAAAAACACGTGGCAGTAGCTAGTAGGGACATATGCAACAGCAGCAAGAAGAAAGGAAAAACACGCGTGGCAGCAGCGAGTAGGGACAGCAGTGGAAGGCAGATCGCAGAACGGAGAACTGAGACGCATCACTAAAACACCTTAGGTAGACGTACCCTTAGTTCACAGGATGCAGGTCACACCAGTAAGCAGCAGACCTTAAGTGAGGTGTAGCAAGTCTCTCTTTCTCTAAGCCCTAAGAAAAGCCTGTCCTTCTCTCAAGGTCTCTCTTAAGCAAAGTTTCTTTCTCTCTGATAAGAAAGTCTCTCTCTCTCTCCTCTCAAAGCAAGTAAACCTCATTTCCTCTGTCCTCTATAAACAAACAATCAAGAAAGCAGTGCACTAAAGAGAAAGATAAAAGTGCCTCAGTTTCCACTCCACCACCCATAAGACCTGTGCAAGTTGTTGCTGCAGGCGGTGACAAATATCCATGGATTTTGTACCGCAAAGAGCCAGTGTCAAATGGTGGCCCGTATGGGGAATGGTGGCCCGCCCGGGGAATGGGGAGCTTGTGGGGAAAGAAAATTAGCAACAGCCTTACAGGAAAAAAAAGGGAAATCTGCACGGTGGGGAAACTGAGGAACCTCACAGGAATAGTGCAAGGGAAAATTCAAGATCCACCTCCAGGAATAGATACAGCAAAGAAAGTAGGAACCTTGCAGGAGTCTCTGGCCAGAGCAGTTCAGGGCAAGGGATAGTAAAAAGAAAGAGTGTTGGTCAAAAACTAAAGGTCACAAAGGACACGACAGTGAAGTGCAAAAATGCGTGTATTTGTGTTCTTTGTGTTTAAAACTAAAATAAGTCAAGTAAAATAAGTCAAGAAAAGTTAAAGTAGTATACAGGAACCTGAGTCGAAGAGGACTCAGGTACAGAGAGCTGGGTAAAGTAACCCCCGGTGGACTGGCCAGGTATTAAAATAGTAAGATTTTGTGTGTTTGTTGGTCAAGAGTTCATGTCTTTGGTTGCATTTTAAAGAGGATGATAGAGGAGATCCAGAATGTGTGTATTTTGTATTGTTTGTGTGTTTGTACTACTGTTAGTGTGGCCTTGTACAGTGAAGGATGGATTTAGAAATATCATGAATTCAAAATGAAGGGATAATTCAAAAGAAGTCGTGAAAAATATATTACAAGAAGGAGAAGAAGTGCTGGGAGAGATTAAAAAAGGAAGTTAGCTGGGGTAACCAAAAACAGGAAAGTTCTGGGGAGAAAGGAAACACTGGGGAAGAATTAGAAAATAAGGAAACCACTGTACAATCATATGTTCAAACTCTAGCAGAAATAAGCCCAGGGTTTATAGAGGAAAAGTTGCCCAATGTGCCACAATGGGATCTTCATAAATAGGATCTAATAGCAACAGAAAAGAACTGTTAAAGAAAACAAAGTGAAGAATGTTGGGGGCTGTGCCATGTTGATCACATCGGCAGCGAGGAGGTTAATTGACATAAGCACACTCCGGTGATTTTATCGTCCACGCGCACAATGTATGCACATGTGTTCTTGAGCACTAATTGCCTGCTCGGAGCGTCTCGCCTAATCTTTGCGTAAGAGGCATGGCCCTGTTCTCCGCCTCCTGGAGGTGATATAACTGTAGGCAGAGCGAGACAGAGACATGGACAGCAGCCATTAGCAGAAAAGCAGTAGAAGAAGATACACGCACAGAAGCATCTAGACACACGTGTTGCACCAGCGAGTAGGGGAAGCGGCGGAAGGCAGATTGCAGAACGGAGAACTGAGACGCATCACAAGGGCACCTTAGGTAGACACACCCTTAGTTCACAGGATGCAGGACACACCAGTGGGAAGTAGCAGACCTTGGGTGGGGCATAGCAAGTCTCTCTTCCTCTAAGCTCTAAGCAAAGCCTGTCATTCTCTCAAGGTCTCTCTTAAGCAAAGTCTCTTTCTCTCTGATAAGCAAAGTCTCTCTCTCTCTCCTCTCAAAGCAAGTAAACCTCATTTCCTCTATCCTCTATAAACAAGGAGGCAAGAAAGCAGTGCACTAAAGAGAAAGATAGAAGTGCATCAGTTTCCACTCCACCACCCATAAGACCCCTGCAAGTTGTTGCTGCAGGCGGTGACAAATATCCATGGATTTTCGAACTGCAAAGAGCCAGCGACAAGGAATAATTGCATGGTAATGATTTAGAAAACAATTACTCAGAAAGTTTAAGAACACGGGAAAAATGTAGGTGAAAGCTAAACCTAATACAAAGACCCCCAAAATGGAATAACTAAGTGGTAATGAAAACTTAAGAACAAGGGAAAAAGGTAGGAGAGAGCTGAATCTAATACAAACAACTTAGAGGCAGTTACAACTGATTGGAAAAAGCTATGCAGAGCAGTGTGATCTAGAGGAAAATGTCTAGTTGGAGAGCTCAGTGGCAAGAAATAGCTGTTGAAACTACTTGTAGAAATGCAGTAGCAAGGTAGAAATGTTGATATGCTAATAGAAGGCTAATGTTTCAATAGATACTCAAAATCAATATGATCCTGGAGTGTATGCACATATATACAGCAGCAAAGAGACAATGCCCTAACAAAAGAAAAGCCAAGAGATAACTAGTAAAATCTGTTACATCTTGTGCCCCAGGCCTCTGCCCAAAGTGCAGAAAGGGAAAACATTGGGTTAATGAGTGCAAATTAGTTACTGAGGTTGAGGGCAAGAGGTTACCAAATCATTTAAGAAACAAGGCACAGAACTCTTCAACTCAAGGCTCACAAAATGGAAGCAGTTTGTCATAGCCTTGTAGAGTTTGGGGAGTAACAGATCTTTTTTGCTGATAGTGATTGCATCACTCGGGCAAGTCCTAAATTGGAATTGGTTGGACCCATAGCCCGTCATAAGCTGATTGAGCCACACAGATGACTTTATCTTTTTCTCAGTAAAGCAAGCTGCTTATTTTCATCCTGTGTAACTCACTTTGTAATTCCTCATGTTGATACCTCATCTTTAAGGAAGGTTTATAAGTAAAGGGAAGTGCACTGACTAGTAGGTTAATGGAGTTAATATTGAAAAAAGTAGAGAGGGTGAAACAATTATTTTTTCAGCACAGTTTGGCACCAGATTTTGGAGACTTTTAGGTTTTACACTAATAGGTTTGGGTGCGCTTGTGTTAATTCTATCTTACATCTGCAAACACCTCAAAGCCAGTCAACAGGCTTGTGTCATCATAAAATAGGCCATGGCCGCCCTTGAAGCAGAACAATCTCCCAGTATATGGCTTGGTGTGCTGGATCGGTAGTTAAAGACGGGTAAGATTCATGGGGAGCTCATACCAACCTAAGACAGGGTTCTGACGCCTGGAGGTCAGAATTCCGATGACGGGTAAGGATGTTGCTCTGCTGTGGACAACCTAAGACAGACACGATCCCTGCCAGCTTTCTTTTCATTGTATATAAAGAAGGGGGAATTGTTGGGGGCTGTGCCATGTTGATCACATCGGCAGTGAGGAGGTTAATTGACATAAGCACACTCAGGTGATTTTATCATCCACGCACACAATGTATGCACATGTGTTCTCAAGCACTAATTGCCTGCTCTGAGAGTCTCCCCTAATCTTTGTGTAAGAGGCGTGGCCCTGCTCTCCACCTCCTAGAGGTGATATAAGCATAGACGGAGCGAGACAGAGACACAACAGCCATTAGCAGAAAAGCAGTAGGAGAAGACACATGCACGGCAGCAGTCAGAGGGAAAAACACGTGGCAGTAGCTAGTAGGGACATATGCAACAGCAGCAAGAAGAAAGGAAAAACACACGTGGTAGCAGCGAGTAGAGGCAGCAGTGGAAGGCAGATCGTAGAACGGAGAACTGGGACGCATCACTAAAACACCTTAGGTAGACGTACCCTTAGTTCACAGGATGCAGGATGCACCAGTAAGCAGCAGACCTTAAGTGAGGTGTAGCAAGTCTCTCTTCCTCTAAGCTCTAAGCAAAGCCTGTCATTCTCTCAAGGTCTCTCTTAAGCAAAGTTTCTTTCTCTCTGATAAGCAAAGTCTCTCTCTCTCCTCTCAAAGCAAGTAAACCTCATTTCCTCTGTCCTCTATAAACAAACAAGCAAGAAAGCAGTGCACTAAAGAGAAAGATTGAAGTGCTTCAGTTTCCACTCCACCACCCATAAGACCCATGCAAGTTGTTGCTGCAGGCGGTGACAAATATCCACGGATTTTGTACCGCAAAGAGCCAGCGACACTTAATGACATTTAAGAAAGAAGCAAAGATCAACATCAAAATTAGAACACTTAAGATTTGTAACGAGCCATGCCTTACCTGAGATAAGGCTCTGCCTCCCACCTTACTGCATGTTAGAGTGACTCCAAAATAAGTCAGACTTCAGCTTATTTAAAGTTATAGTCAAAAGATTGGTTTTTGTTGTAAAATTACTATGATCTCAAATAGGGGATATAATTTGGTTCTCAGTAGAAATTCAAGATAGCTATTATTCAAGCAGAATATATTTTTACTCTTGCTAATTTCATTTTGTAAAACTGTTATCTGTTAATGTTTTGCAGAAGTAGCTGCTTCAAGAACACACAACCTAGGTAACTTTTGATAATAAGCCATCACCTATAGAACAAATAGTGGTAACTTCCAGTACTAATACAGACTCCAGTTAGATAAAAGGGTAAATAAGTATAACATTGTGGACATTAAAGTTAAAGCCCAGTACTCTTACTTTATGACTTTTGAGAGTGGCTTGCTGGATGAATAAGATCAAACTTAGAGATTGGAATTAAATACAGAAGGCAAGATAGACCAATATTTGGATCTTTTGCCCTCAGTTAGCCTGATCCCACAAACAAGAGAATTTCTCTAAGGAGCTTTGCAACTCTGGGTCACAAAACTTCCTGATCAAGGAGATTATTGAGACTAGAGGATGAAAAATCACTCAGTTCATCTGCTGCAGAGGAGCATCATGGAAAAAGGGAGATATTCCTTGATGCTTTCAAAAGAAGCCACCTCATCAAGAGACCCTGCCTAACCAAAGGCACTCGTGGAACTAAGAAGCTGCTCTTAAGTTCTCTATGAGTGGCCCCTGTGAGAACTCACCTGACTCTTTAACAAGACAGGAACCAAGTCATTTTGACCAGCTTGATCTTAGACACCCAGCAAAAGAGTTAAAACTAAAATATAGCCATTCTTGGGCGTTGAAAAGAAATAATAGTTAAATGTAACTTAAGACGTACACTTGTGTTAGCCCACTAGAATAAAGACTGGAAGCTACAAATGAAAGAAAGATTCTTCAGCAAATGTGCCTGATAACTGTCAAGAGAAACTGCCAGAGTCAGAAGTTTTTAGTCAGTTTAAGGCCTGCAGACCTTCCTAAGCTACACAGGCATACTTAATCTATGTTTGCTCGTATGATTATCTATCCCTAAGCAACATAAGTACAGAGATCTCTACTAAACACAGGTTATACCAATAAAGGGATATTTTACAAAAATCAGATGACATTAAGTAGATTAACTATATTTTCTGGGGACATCTATGACATTAAGAGTTAAACGTTGTGTTTACATTCCTGATAACCTGGACAATGTTAAAGTCCCGAAATAAAGGCCTTGTCCTCTCCAGCCTTTGCTAGGCCTAATTATGGGAAAAATTTCTCAGTTCTTCCACCTCCTGGTGAGAGATTGACATCATTTTCATGACACTCCATGGCATGTTCCAGATGCTGCAACATTTACTTTGTACTAATCTCATTTTGGTACTCATGTCTTTTTGTTCTTCTATCATAGAAGCACCCACCCCCAGATGACTTTACGACCTGCTCTTCCCCAACCAGACTTCTACCTTGGACCCCTCAATGGACCCAATTTTTAATAAAAGGAACTCCAAACTGCTTGACCCTCGCTGCCCTCTTTCAGCTTCGAAGCAGCCAAAATGATCGGCACCTCTTTTCTTTTCCTTACAGCAGTTAGGAGTTCCTAAAGCTAAAGTGGGGATTGAAGCCAGAATTAGGGATAGGTAGTTAGTGTAGAAGTAGGGAATAGGGTCAATTCGAGGAAATGAAGCCATGAAACTATCTGCCTCTGGAAGTTGGAGACTGCCCCTGGAAGAATGGAATGTCAAGGATCTCCAGAGTCCAATGATTACCAAATTTACCTGCCTTTATCAAGGACTGCAAGCAAGGAGCTGCTAATTAATGCCCCCTGGGCCCTTACCTGCCTGAATCACCTTGGCCCTCCCCCTGCCCATGGCTTTTCACTTAATGCAAAACCAAGCCTAGTCACATAGGCAAGAAGGAGGGATAAGGGGGGAAAGAACTGGAGAACAAAAGAGAATTTAACCTATAAAAGATGTAGGTTCTTGGGACTTTAGAACATCAGCCATGTCCCCCTTCTTCCTGCTGGGAGAAGTCTGTATTATTACCTTTAAATAAAACTTGCTTAATATGTTTGCCTTGGCGTGCTTCTCTAGTGTTCAATCTTCAACATTAGAAGGAGCAGAACTTGTCACCAGTAAATGGCGGTATCACTATTGTGTAGAGACCTTCCCACAGGCATGGGGTGAAGTATCAAGAGTAGGGCTAGCAGCACACTGACCCTCAGTGATTGTGAAACTTAAGACCACTGCACAGCCAGTCCAGGTCTGGCAGTACCCGATGTCTACCGAGGCACATAGAGGGATTGTGCCAGACATTTTTCGACTCTGAGAGGTGGGGATATTGCAGCACTGTCACTCAGCTTGGAACATCTTTCTTCTTCTCCTCAGAAAGCCAGGGGGAAAAGATTATAGGCTGATCCAGGATCTGATAAAGGTGAATAAAAATGCTGTAGACATCCACCCTACTGTCCCCAATCCCAATACCCTCCTGAATCACCTGCCCCTGGCACGTTTGGTACACCACCCTAGATTTGAAGGATGCTTTCTTTAGTGTAGCCTTGGCACCCAGCAGCCAACTCATCTTTGCCTTTGAGTGGAAAGATGAAGATGTGGTAACCCCTGGGCAGCTTACTTGGACCAGACTCCCACAAGGCTTCAAGAACTTCCCCACCCATTTCAATGAAGCTTTGAGTGAGGACTTGGACACCTTCCAGTGGAACCACAGCTCTGTCAATCTATTGCAATATGCTAATGACTTGCTCCTAGCAGCCCCCTCCAAGATTGAGTGCCAAAGTTCAACAGAGGATCTCCTCTGGGAACTTGGGGGGCTTGGGTATAGGGCCAGTGCAAGAAAAGCACAGATATGCAGAAGACTCCTGGTGCCCACCTCGGTCTGAGAAGCATAAGAATTTCTAAGAACCACTGGCTATTGCAACTTGTGGATCTCAGGGTATGCAGAATTAGCTAAACCCTTGTATGAGACCAATAAGGACAAGACCCCCTGGGTCTGGGGGACTGAAAAACAGAAAGCATTTGAAGGACTTAAGATGGCCCTCCTAGAGTCTCCAGCACTGGTACTACCAGACACCTTGAAGCCTTTCAACCTCTTCATAGATGAGAGGAAGTGTTGGAAACCGCTGCCCTGTAGGGCCCCCAGTGGTGGCTGGCCTCACCCTAAGATGGCGCGGAGAAGCCCAACTGCAAAGAAAAACAACTTTAAGGAAGTGCTTTCTATTGGCTGACTGATCTCCTCCGCGTCCATGCTTAGCCCGTGTTCAGTACATGTCCTCATTACCTACCATTAAGTCTCCACGAGCCAAACGCCTGACCCATTAAGGTGATTGGCTGTTATATCCCATAAAGCTGTGTACTTTGAGTGGCAGAGGCAGGCAGGCAGCAGCTGCGTGACAAGAGAAGAAGAGAGGCAGCGGCGGTGTGACGAGAGAGGAAGAAGAGAGAGGCAGCAGCTGCGTGACGAGAGAAGAAGAAGGCAGGCAGCAGCGGTGCAACGAGAGAAGAAGAGAGAAAGCTGTGCTTCACTGTGGCCAATAAGACTCACATAATTCCCTCACTGTAGCCTCTGACTCTCACATAATATTATCACTCTTTCTACTGACAGAATATTCTCATTGTGACCATTGTGACCACTGTCACTCATTAAGTAACTTCCCTGAGGCCTCTGACACTCAATAAACATAGTCTGGCCTATGACACTGATATAATGTCATCAGCGTGGCCTCAAACATTTATATAAAATCCTCACTGTGCCTTCTGACACACAATATCCTCACTATGGTCTTTGATTCTCACATAATATCCTGTGTCCTCTGACACTCATATAATACACTCTCTGTTGCCATGGCAATCAGATAATATCTTCCCTTGGTCTGACTCAAATAATTTTCTTACCATTACCTTGATATTCAAATAAAACCCTGTTTGTGGACACTGGCATTCTCATATAAACCTCAATATGGCCTCTGACTTTCACATAATATCTTCACTGTGACCTCTGAAACTCACATTATAACATGTGACCTCTCACACTCACATAATACCCTCACTTTGGACTCTGACATTCACATAATATCCTCACTATTAATAATTACATACACATAATGTCCATACTGTAACCTCTGACTCTTACATAATACTCTACCTCTGTTCTCTGACACATGTATAATATCCTCCATGTGGCCTCTTAAACTCACATTAAACCCTCACTATAACATCTGACACATAAAGTACTTATCTGACCTCTGACATTCATATAATATCCTTACTATGGCCTCAGGTTCTCACATAATATTCTCACTCTGACTGCTAACCTTCACAAACTGTCCTCCCTGTAGCCACTGAAATCCAGATATTACCCTTACTCTGGCCTCTGACACATAATGTCTTCACTCTGGCACCTCACATTCACATAATAACTTTAATCTGCCTACCAACACTCATATAATACATTCACGATGCCTCTGACACTCTGGTAATTACCTCACTATAGCTAGTGACACAGAATATCCTTATGTGGTCTATGACACTCACTTATCCTCACTCTGGTTTCTTTTACATAATATTCTCCCTTGACCTCTAACACTCACCTAATATCTTCACTGTGGCATAAAATGGAAAGTATTTGTTCTGTGGACTCTCACATTCATATACAATACTCACTTGACCACTTTTTTTAAAATATCATTTATTTTTTAAAGGTTAACATGTAAATTACAGAAAAAAAATACAAGCAAAATCAAAGTTATTAATTTGCAAGCAGCTTACTTGGACATACCTTCCAGGTCATGAGTATACATCTACAACATCACATTTTATGTGACTGAGATTATTGTGAGTATCATGCTTTTCCACACATGAATATTCACCAAAACAAAATCTAATACCTGCCTCATTTAACCACTTACATTCAGCTAATGTCATAACTTTGACACAAGAAACTCACATAAATACCCTCACTCTGTCCTCTGACACTCATATGTTTACACTTGACCTCTGACACTAATATAATACCCCCACTGTGGAACCTGACACTCACATAATACATTCACTGTGACTGAAGACACTAATATCCTTAATGTGACTGCTGACACTCATATAATATCCTTAGTATGCACTGTGTCCTTTAGTATTAACATAATATTCATACATTAGAATTTATAACTAATATAGTAGTTGTCCTTTGGCTTTTAATGCCAACATATTATCAATCATTTTATATCCAAAATTAATACTTTCCTTGAGTACTTTCAAATATATGTAATATGGAATATGTGGCCTTTTAAACTCACATAGACACTGTCCTGTGGTGTTGGGTTTGTGACTTTCTGTTAGAGCACTTGCCTAGCACAAGTGAGGCACTGGGTTCAATCCTGAGCAACACATAAAAAATAATTAATTAAAAATAATTCTGTTATTTTTTTAAACTGTCCCTTGTTCTTTCTATATTGATATTATATTCATACTATAACATTAAAACTGTTGTAATACTAACCTCTGGCTGGTCATACTAATATGCTTTCCATTCTATAAAATCTAAACCTAACAGAATAGCTACCTGTCTTGGTACCCTTAATATCAATGTGATAAACTTGTACCCTGTAATACTAATAGCTGCCATGTGGCCGTTAATGCTAAAGAAATAGTCTTACTATTGCACATTAAAGTAATATAGTAAATTCCCAGGGACCTGAAAGATGATTATAATATCCATAGTGACCATCTAAACTATAATATAGTAGCTCCCCTGTAGACTTCAATAATAATACAATACTCCTATTTTGGCCATTTCATGTCCTTTTTTTTAAACAGTATATGCATACAATATACTGGAAAACTATACAAGAGTTTAGTATAGTTTAGTTATCTGTACTTTAATATTGATATAATTTTCCTGATATTATAACATCAGAAATGGATATCACAGCCATTCAGAGTACTCAAATACTAATATAATATCCAAATTAGAGTATCAAATACAATTATGGAAGCTGTGCTGTGGCCTCTAAATCTAATGTGTTATTCAAAGCTTAGTGTCTAAAATGAATATACTAGCTCCCCTCTACTTTGAAATATTAATAAGACATCCATATTATCACCTAAAACACCAATGAAATATATGTCCTCTAGCCTTTAATATTACTATATGCCATATATTCCATAAACCCTGAAACCAATATAATAACTTATATGTGAATTTTAATATTCATTTAATATCCTTGTTATAACATCTAAAATGAGTAAACAGGTGTTCTGTAGCATTTAACATTAGTATATTTATATAATATAACCTTAAGCTAATAAAATATCTGCATTTTGGCAATAAATACTTTTATGAGTTGTTATTAAAATTAATGTAATAACTACCATGTTAATTTTAATCCTAAAATGATATGTATACTTGAGTTTCTAAAAATGACATAAAGATTTATTTGTGGCTTTTAATACTAGTATCATGTCCATACTATGACATATAAAACTGATATGATAGTTGCCTTTTAAAATTGATATAATATTCATACCCTGGGAAGTGCAACTAATATAATAAGGCCCTGAGGTCTTGATATTATTACATTATCCATAGTACAGCATTTGGTATCAACATAATAGCTTCTACAGATCTTGGATAATGATAGAAGAGGTGTGCAATAACATCCATAACAAATATAATAGCTGTTATGTAGGCTATTATGCAAAAATAATATTGTAATAAAACACGTCAAGATAATACAATTTGTCCTTAATTATTAATAGTAATACCAATGCTACACAATCCAAAAGTGACATAATAGTTGTCCTGTGGATTTTAGTCCTATTATAGAATCCATACTATTATAGAATCCTCATGACTAGTGTTGCTCTTCATGAGCTTCACTGGGAGCAAGCAGAGAGGTAAGGCAGAGCACTAATGGTAACCAAGATGCAAGTTTTCAACAGGCTGCATTAGAAACAAACCATGCCCAGTAACTGAGAGAGTTCAGAAGGCAGCTTATCAAGCCACATTAAAAGCATTATCTTTGTCCCACTTCTCTGGGAGGAATATGTTACCAATAATGCAACTGCAATGACACTACTCTCAGGAATATGCAGGGTTCCAGCTACCTGGGATTTGACCCTTCAGATCTGAGATGCAGTCTTGCACCCCAGACTAATCAGGTGGCCCCTAAGTTCCATGGTCTCTTGGTAAGGATCACCATATCCTGAGTACACAGCTGCAGGTGTGAGGACATGAAGAGGGACCTGTGTAGCCTGCACTGCCTTAGTGCTCCTTGCCAACACAAGACCAGAAGGCAAAGTCTATGGGCTGTGTTTCCAGGGTCTCTCAATTTCACACTGCCATTGATTGTTCTTGGCTTCACACTGTTCCTTTAATCAATGAATTTGCCTAATTTGGATTTCAGTAGGGAAGCTGTGGTCATAATATATCACTTTAAATTTTTATTTTGTCTACATTGGTCTAGCTGTCAGAAAAATTATAATTTTAAAAGAATGTATGTTCTTGTGATTTTTCTATTACGAGTTTGGCACACTACAGCTTTGTCTTGGATGCTATTCTTAGAGAGGGAATAGTACAGCCCTCAGAGCTTGGTGCCTCAGTGTTTGGACCCGGTGATTCTGTGCTTCAGAGTGTGAATGTCAGTACTGGGACAACTGGGTACAGAACCATGTTGAGGATATTGGTAGAAAGATGTATTAGAGGCAAGGGACTAACACTCAGGTAGGTTTTTTTGATATAGTTTTTCGTGGCACTTGTTTGTTAAGAGAGTGATTCTGTTGCCAGTGGAATCAAACCCCTCTGGAACCCAGGATTCATCACCTGTTTTCTGTGATTTCTTCTTTCTCCTGTTTTGGAGAATTAAGCAACAATCTCAGCAAATCAGTTTTGATGCATTTTCCAAGAGTGGTCAAAAATGAGAAATTATCACTAGCTGACCTTGTTAGCTTAAAGGCTTTTTACAGTGACTTGGAAACTGACTGAACTTCTGCTCATTTCATGGTTCTATCAGGTCTGCCAAAGCTCATACAGCTCTTTTCCTTCCTGAAGAAACTTACTGGGTAGGGAATGTTATCACATAATGTCCTAAAGTCATAAGATGAATAACTACAGGAGCAGAAGAGGGGAGAATTTTCCATGACTTTGATTTTTACCAGCTTAAAAACCAGAAATGATTTCCTTTTTTTTCAAATTCACTGGTGTCTCAGGGCTTACCAAACTCAGCAACCATTCACAGTTGCAGGTCTTCCTTGTAGTGACCCTCCTCATTCGTTGTTTCCTAGTAAATATTTCAAGGAACACAGAAGCATTCAGCAATGCCCTATCCTGGGAGACTTCCAACAGTGGGGATTGTGCATATGAGTATTGATATTCACGTCTTTCCAAGCCAGTGGTCTATCATCAGACTCTCACCTTTGTGGGAAGGTAATGAGAAGCCAATTAGTTCTGTGTGCACAAGGAAGACGATTGTAAGTCTTTGAGATGGTTTGATACTTTTTGACATTTCTTAATAGAAGAGAAGGATATCAGCTTCTGTGTTCATTCAAAAGTGGGCACAGATCACTCAGTGAACCTGCATTAGATTAATGACTATCCCCTGAAGAGAGTGGTTACCTAGGCCTTTTCCATTTTTCAGAACTGAATTGTCAGTCCTTCTCTCTGCTCCAGTAACCTTAGCTATTGAATAAATATTGACTTATGAGTTGGTTCTTTGTTCTTCTACTGGAGCCTTCTTTCCAAATTTTAGTTTGAATAATAGAAAAAAAATTGTCTTCAACAACATACACAAAAAGAAGTGACCTGCTGTGACCTTGAAATAAGGAATGCAGACATTCCCTAAAGAAGTAGAGAGAGAGAATTCCACTCCCATGGTTATGACCATGGTATTAAACAAAGTTTTGGCAATTTCACACCATTATTTCTTTTTGATAAAAATTGCATTCATTAATTTTATAACCAAAATATTTTTATGTACGTGAGGCATTTAAAAATGGAAATAGAAATGCCAGTTCCTTGCTATTTAATGGGGTCCCTGGAACTTTGCCTGCTGTCACACAAACTTTTCCAAAAAATCTCTGAAATTACAGTAGTGTCACTGCTATGGGTCTATGGAGACAAAGAAATGAGACTTCTGATGACTACATCTTGGAAGTGAAATACCATGGCTCTTGCTGATTTATTTTTCTTTGAAACTAGATGGTGATGTGGATTCATTTAGATGGGGAAGTTACAGGTTTTGGACAATAGAATTCTCTGGTGCCAGTGATTCCTTGTAGTGTACCCACATCATACAATGAGAAGAAATATTGAAATTATTCTAAATTGCACAGGATGAATTGGAAGGTCTATGGCACAGGGAGTCTATCTCTGAAAATCAGTCATGACAAACTTCTAGTGTGGCAGAGTGGAAACAAGGAAAAGTTAGAAGATGATTCCCCCTCTTTTACTTTTGGACTCACATTATGGTAGAGCTGTATGTCATCCCTTGTCCCTCTCCTTTCTGTGTTGTGTTTTCTGTATGTTGGTGGATTACACATACATGACTCAAACATTAGGGTTCCCAATGAGTATGTATATAAATGGCCTTATACACCTGATGACAACTTCAAAAGCATATACTAGAATAATTCCAGGGGAATAAATGGCAAAAGTATTCAGGCCTTGTAAGATATACTGACTTCTTCAGGACCACCCACATGACCAGAAGGAGGAAATGAGTCTGATTCCAACTGTCTCTCCAAACCAGGTGAGTTGGCTACACCTGGAACAGTCTGGAGACCAGATTCAGGGTTTGCTGGTGTAACCATGTACACTCATGTAAATGTCAAGGGAAGGTGGGAGGAAACTGCATCTCAGTGGGACATTAGAACCATCTTCTGTGAGAAAGGGCGTTGGGTGTGGATTCCCCAAGGAAGTGACCTCACTTCCTTGGCAGTAGAACACACAGAACTTGGAACCCTGGTAACTAGGCACCAACATTCCAGATAAACTCCCATTCTGCTCACTTCTGTTCAGACAGTAAGTACAAGCCATGAGTTCTTGTTGTCCACTCATCTTTGGATGTTTATTTCTCAGGAAATTCCCTAATAGGGGTCTTTCCCAAGATTAGAATCACTGTATCAATGTTGGGACCAACAACTCTGGCGATATTTCCCAAGAAGACCACAGGTGAAACAGGAGAGGCCATTGGAAGTGAGTAGAGTCTAGCCCTCCACTCAGATTCCCTTTTAGATAGCATCAGACCTCAGAAAAATTTTTGTGTGTTTAGATTTGTGTCTTATATTTGTGACTCATTGAATTTGATGTTGATCAAACTGTGATACTATCCTTTAAAAGAGTGCCACCATTATTCCCTCCACACCACTACATATTTGAATGACTACAAATTAATACTTCACAAGCCTTAGTAACTATCTTTAGTAAGTAACTTACTTTAGTAAGTATCTAAACAACTTAGAGAGCCTTTCCACTTAGCTCAGAGAGTCTGCAATACACACCTCAGAGACAACTTTTGACTCACCACAGACCTTTCCTATACACTGCAATTAACCCTTTTATTCACTTAAGTGAACACTTATGCTCTCATCAATAGGCCTTCCTACAAACCTCATAAAACCCTACTACACCCTTCAGAGGTCCCTGCCTACATATCAGAGAGCCTACCTTACATAAAAATGAGAACCCATTTCCATAAGTGGTGGACTGGACAGGGATCACATGAGGATCTGACTGGGAATTGGTGAGCACTCAAGTAAATAAAAGACAGTTTCGCTAGTGTAATTAACGAGAAGGTTTCCCTATTTGAGGAAACGGTTGCCTTAAGGTTTTAACAAAAGGGTCCCCTAGAGAGGGAGCATAATGGAAGATTCTCCTAGAGAGAGAATATATTGAAAGGCTGTCCCAAGAGACAGTGAAGGACTTCCCATAACAAATATGTGTAAATTGCTATTTGTGATACCTTTCCTTGTTTGGTTTCTGTTTGTTGTTGTTGTAGCAATGTGTACATTAGTTCGTGTCTGTCTGACTTTCAAAAAACCAAAATTTCAAAAACAGTTAAGAGAAGGGGAAAAGATATTAGAAACTGTGGAAAAAGAACAATCAAGTCAAGCTTCTGAAAGAGAAAGTAGATGTTCAGACTCTGAGGAACAAGAGCAATCTGAGACAGAGCCGGAAGAGACAATACCGCAGTGGCATTTAACCCCTACCACGCCATGCCCTCTGGTGTATAATCCAGATCATCACTCTTTTTAAAGTTGTAAGGGCACATGTACTTGCTGTACAGGGAAGGCCCCCAGGCAGTGAGCTGATGTATAATCTCAATCAGTGTTCCCAATTTTCCCAGTATTTGAAGATCAAAACAATCAGAGATATCATCAAATATTAGATATACAATAGTAAAACAATTAAAAGAGGCAGTTATGTACTATGGAGTACAAGCTGCATTTACCATTTCTTTATTAGAGAATGTTGCAAGTCAAAATCTTACTCTGACTGATTGGGGTAATTTAACAAAGGCATGTTTATCTGGGGGACTATATCTCATGTGGAAGGTGGCTAACCAGGAGTTATGCTCTGATACTGCCTGATGTAATGCAGTTGTGGGCAATCTTCAATGGAATCTAAACATGCTAATAGGCCAAGGACCATATGAAGGGCAAGGTAACCAGATCAATTTCCACCCTGGTGTGTATCAACATATTAGTGCTACTGCCACTAAAGCTTGGAGAATGCTTTCAGGTGCTGGCGATCTTCAAGGACAGTTATTCTAAAGTTATTCAAGGTCATAATGAGCCCTATGCTGATTTTGTAGACAGATTGATTCAAACAGCAGGACGTGTATTTGGAGACGTGGACCTCGCGATGCCCTTAGTCAAGCAGCTTGCCTATGAACAGGCAAATAGATGGTGTAAAGAGGCAATAAGACCTTGGAAAAGCAAAGACCTAGGAGCCTACTTAAAGGCTTGTAGGGATATTAATGAGACTTTTATTCAAGGTTAGGTGACGGCTGCAGCACTTGAATAGGGTCTTAGAGGTAATACCAGTTCCCACCCAGGCCAACAGTGTTATCAATATAAACAATTTGGACACATAATAAAGGACTGCCCCCAAGGTTCTGTGCCAAAACTGTGTCCCTGATGTAAAAAGGAGAAGCACTGGGCAAGTGGCTGTAAATCAACTAGAGACAAAGATGGTAACCCTTTACCTCCAAAAATGGGAATCAGGGCCCCTTGCCTCAGGGCCCACAAATATATGGGACTATCCACTCTGTGCCTCGAACCCGTTACCCCTTGACTCCCCAATTAGACAAACAAGAGGAAGTGCAGGATTGGACCTCTGTGCCTCCGCCAGAACAGTATTAACACCAGAGATGGGAGTAGAGCCAATACCTACTTCGGCTGTTGGCCCATTACATAAAGGAACAGTGGGACTAGTTCTGGGGAAGAGTTCTTCTGCCTTAAAAGGATTAAATATTGTACCTGGAGTTATAGACCCTAATTTTAAAGAAGAAATAAAAATCCTTGCTCTTCACCAAGAGGTGTAGCAATAATAGCTCAGGGTGATCGCATAGCACAATTGTTGGTCTTACCCAGTTGGTATGATCAATATCCATTAAAAATATTATTAGGGGAAATAAAGGATTAGGTTCTACTGGCCAAAATATGGTCATGTTAACATGGGGTTTAAAAGATAGGCCTATGATAAAGTTAGTGATAGAAGGCAAAAGTTTTGAGGGCTTATTAGATACTGGAGCTGACAAAAGTTTTATCAAAATTACAGAATGGCCAAAAGCCTGGCCACTTCAACAGGCAGATCAGACTTTAAGAAGATTGGGTATAGCTCCAATCCTAACAAGAGTGCAACCATATTAAAATGGAAGGATAAAGAAGGTCATAGTGGTTCCGTCCAACCTTATGTCCTTGAACAACTCCCGGTAAATTTATGGATGAGAGATATGGATCAGATTGATTAACATCTCACATCCAAGATCCCATATGGTAATCCAAAAGCTAATCAAATGATGTTAGCCCAAGGACACATATGTGGAAAAGGTTTTGGGAAAAATAGTCAAGGACCTACTTCACCCATTTTAGTTACTCCAAAACAAGATAGAAAGGGATTGGAATTTCATTAGGGGTCACTGAAGCAATTAAAATAACATGGAAATCTGATAAACCTGTCTGGATCCCTCACTGGCCCCTCTCAAAAGACAAATTAGAAGCGGCCCAACAATTGGTTAATGAACAACTAGAGCCGAACATGTGAAATCATCCACCTCTCCTTTCAACACACCAATAATTATAATAAAAAAGAAATCAGCAAAATGGAGGCTCTTACATGACCTAAGAGCAGTAAATTCTATAATGGAGCCCATAAGACCTATTCAATTAGGATTACCTAATTTATCGACTATCCCAGTTAATTGGCTCTCCATTGTAATTGACATAAAAAATTGTTTCTTTTCCATTCCGTTACATCCTTCAGACACCAAAAGGTTCGCATTTACTGGGCCCTCACTTAATAGTAGCTCTCCTAATAAAAGATATGAATAGATAGTCCTCCCACAAGGCATGGCCAATAGCCCTACCATGTGTCAAATATATCAATAGGCAAGTCTATTGAACCATACGCCTAGCAAACCCAGAACTTTTAATCTATCATTATATGGATGATATTTTGCTAGCTCATAAGGAAAAACCTGTCTTAGAGCAATGTTATAATTCCTTACTAAAGTCACTGGAAAGATGGGGCTTACATATTGCCATTAGTAAAGTACAAATCACAGACACCAAAAACTTCCTGGGATCTATCATAAATCAAACTATGGTTAAACCTGCAAAAATTAACATTCAGGTGGATGAGCTCAGAACTTTAAATGATTTTCAAAATCTTTTGGGTGATACTAATTGGATTAGACCTTACCTTCATTTACCCACCTCAAGTTTGGGGCCCCTGTTTGATATTCTTGAAGGTGATTCTGACCCTCTTTCTAAGTGAGTGCTTATCCCTAAGGCTCCAACAGCTCTCAAACTTGTTGAAACAGCTATGGAAAAGGCTCCTCTTGATCGTATTGACCTAACTAAGCTTTTATCATTCATTGTCTTGGCCACAAATAAGTTACTCACAGGAGTGTTTTGGCACAAGGTTCCTGTTCTATGGATTCACTGAATTATGCCCCTAACAAGGACTTAGCCTTGTTTACTGAATCTGTGTCAGAATTAATCCTTAAGCCATTAAAAGTATCTCTTTCCACTTTTAGATCACATCCCTCAACTATCACTACTCCATATACTATTGATCAGCTACAATATCTTATTAATAATTCAAATTCATGGCCTATAGTCTTTACTAGTACTTCTGCTGTGTTTGACAATCATTTACCTTCTGATCCTCTTCTCCAATATTGGAGTCAACATCCTATAAATTTCCTAAAGTCACCCGAAGAAAGAACCTATTACAGGAGCTACCCTTATATTTACTGATGGATCAAAAATGGTACGGGTGCTATTACTATAGATAATGTTAAAGAAACATTGTTGTTTAATACTCTATCTGCACAGCAAATGGAACTTTTAGTAGCTATAGAAGTATTGAAAACCCACCATGAGCCTTTTAACCTATTCTCTGATAGCAAGTATGTTGTTAATGCTGTTCAAAATTCAGAATTAACTGGTCTGATTTCCCTCACCTCCACTATTACTAAATATTTGCAAAGTTTACAAAAACTTATTTGGGACAGAAAAAAATCCTTTTTTCATTGGGCATGTTCGGGCTCATACTGGCATTGCAGGTCCTTTAAATTTACACAATGATTTAACAGACATGGCCACCAGAGACCCACACATCTTTAATACGCTTAAAAATGCAAAAACTTTTTATTTCAAATTTCACATAAATGCTTCCACTCTACACACACGCTATAAAATTACTAAGATAAGAGCTCGGGACATAGTCAAGTCTTGTGCTAAATGTGCTACACTTATTCCTAATCCCTCATTAGGAGTAAATCCAAAAGGGCTTCAGCCCAATCATATTTGGCAAATGGATGTAACTCATTATTCAGAATTTGGAAAACTACAATTCATTCATGTGTCTATTGATACCTTTTCAGGATTTATTATGGCCTCTGTTCTTCCTGGAGAAAAAAACCAAAGATGTAATAACACACTGTTTACACTCTCTCCATCCTAGGAGTTCCCAAACAAATTAAAACAGATAATGGTCCTGGACTTACGTCCCAGGCCTTTAAACAATTTTGTTCTACCTTTGGTATTCAACATGTCACAGGAATTCCCCATAATCCTAGACAAAGCATTGTTGAGCGTGCCCATTTAATGCTTAAAACATGCTTTATGAACAAAAAGGGGAATAGGGGCATCATACACGTCCCCAAAAGACAAATTGTTGTCTTGTTCATTTTAAATTTTTTAAATCTTGATTCTGAGGGCTGATCGGCTGCTGACCGTCATTCAGAGCCTAATAAAAAGCATCTATCTCAAGTGCTCTGGAAGGACATTCTATCAGGACAATGGAAAGTCACAGATCTGGTATTAATCTGGCCCCGAGGGTCTGTTTGTGTTTTCCCACAGGATGCACAATCGCCAATTTGGGTGCCAGAGGGATTGGTCAAGGCCTCAACAGAGACCCAAAAACAGGAAGAAGATGAGGAGGCTTCTCCTGCTGATGGTGCTGACAAATTCTCCCCAAGTTAGTGGAGGAGACTCGGGTAAACTATGGGGGATAGTGAAGATGTGGCCAATATTGTACCCCTTACCAATTCCTCTAATCTATATCCTCCTATTTTTACAACATTTGGTCACATTTCTGCAGTCCACTGTTCCATGGGGAAAAGAATGGTTTTGGTTTTTGTCCGCGGGAGGTCTTTTGTGTGTTGTATCTGTCCTGTGCATATACAAAATGCACATACATCCACACAGAAAAACAACCATTATTCGCCAAGCTCTGGTCGCAATTGATGCTGGCCCATCTCCCCAAGTCTTGTTAAATATGCTGGACTGGTAGCCAATAACCGGTAAGATTCATGGGGAGCTCATACCAACCTAATACAGGAAATGAGGGCTAGAGCCTCATTGTCCAATGACAGGTAATGATGTTGCTCTACCGTGGACAACCTAAGACAGGCACGGTCCCTTTTATAAAGAGAAAGGGGGAATTGTGGCAGGCAAGACCTGGGGCCCAGGGTTACACCACGTGCATCTAAAGATGGCAACTGACAGAGAGCAAATGGCATCCTGATTATGCCTGGAGAAAGGCAGAAAGTGTTTACAATTGGCTGTATGATAATCACTTCAGCCACCTAGCACGTGGACAGATATACTTTACTGTATGCTTGAGCGAGTGATCACTTGACCTTTAACAGGATTGGATGAACATATCTGATTACAATTGCTTATGCATGAGACTGCTTATATATTGAGGGTGATATCTGAATAAAGCCGAAGCTGCTTCATGAACTTCGGAAGAGTACATGTCTTTTGTCCTACTGGTCAGGCCAGAAAAGCAAAAAGTGGCGCGAGCCGCTTGAAGCAACCCAGGCTAAGACGGTTTTCCATAAGAGAACCTGTTTTAACACCTCAGAGAACATTCACTACACACTGAAATCTCATTCCCCTACACATCTATGTAATTCCAACCTACTCACATCAAGAGCCCTTCGTAGACACCTCAAAGTGCCATCCATAGACAGCTTAGGGATGCTTCCTCCACATATTATTGAGCAACACTTAACAACTCAGATAGTCTTCCACATACATCCCATCAAACACTCCCTATAAACACCAGAGAGATGTTACTTCACACTTCAGAATGCCCATGCTACACACCTCAGCCAATGCTACAAACACAATATAGATAGACCTCACTTCTATCCAAATCTATCACTACTCATCTCTGGGTACTGCATATGCACACCTAAGTGAGCCCCCTTCATTTTCCATTGAAAGCCCTCACAAGCACTTCAGAGGTTTCTTATTGTCCTCATAAAACCCTCCCATCAAAGCACAGTGTTTTCTCCCTACACATATCAGAGTGATCTCACTATTAACTTCAGGGTGTCCTCCATCCACAACTGTGTTAACATCTCTACTCAGACATAAGGACCACTTACACCCCCATAGATCCATTGGCATATCTAATAGAAAACTCCCTACACATCTGTAAGAGCCCTCATGCACTCATCAGAATGCCATCCTTATGCATTCAAATGAGCCCTCACAATACACCTCAGAGAACCCACACTACAAATCTCAGAGTGTCTTTCATACACATCTCAGCTAGTCTGACCTGCATGTGACATAGTCCCCCCTTCACACTTGATAAGGTCCTCCATTCAACATCAGTGTTTTCTCCCTACTTCTCTTACAGAGCTCTCACTATTCAGCTAAAGAGGACCCCCAGAAACAACTCACTGAGTCCCCTCTATTTATCTTGGTACATATTATTTATCCAGCTGAGTGACCCCTCCCAATTCATCTCAGAAGAACCACACACAAACATCCTAGAGGCCTCTGACACATATCAAGGATATCTTCTAAAGACCTTAAAAAATTCCTCTAAACAGATGAGAGACTGCAAGCTACCAACCTCAGAGAATCCTCTCTACACACCTCAAAGTAACCTTCATTCACATCAAAGAAAGCCCTTCCTACTAACCTTAATAGCAACTCTACACACCTCAGAGAGGCTTCCCTACCTACCTCAGCAAGTACAAATTAGATTCCTTTAAAAGCCCTCTTTACTAACAACACTTCATTTCAAGTACTTTCTAAATCCCTCAGAAAGCCCATCTGCTCACCTCAGAAAGCCTTCAATACATGACTCAGGGAGCCCTTTCAATTCACAGCAGAGGCCTTCCCTATGCATTGAAAATACTGACTCCCACCCAGAACCCAACCCTAACTTTAATCCTAACGCTAAGCCCACCATATATACCACAGAATGTCCTTGCTGACATTAACAGTGACCATGACCCTGACCTTGACACACTACTAGTACTAATGCTAGCCTTAATCTTAACCTCAGAGAACCTCCCCTTCTACATCAGTTTTTTCTTTCTACTCATATCACAGAGCTCTCATGCCTTACCTTAAAAGGCCCAATAAACACTACTCATAAAGCCCTTTCTACAATTTACAAAATACCCTTCCTATGCACCTCTGTGAGCCCTCCAAGCTCACCTCAGGAAACCCTTCCACATGCCACTAGGAGATTTCAAACACATTTTGTAGAGCTCTCTTAAATATGTCATAGTTCCCTCCCTTCACAGTCACATACTACCAACCTAAAGCACCTTCTAAATAATCTCAGTTTACTCTCATTAGACATCAAAGAAAGCTGGTTCTACTTACCTCAAATGCATTTCTTACACACATCAGAGGGACACCCTTACATATTTCAGTTTGTACAAATTATATTCCTTTCCAAGCCAGTTCTACTAATTAAACTTCTTTGCAAGTGCACTGTAAACACCTCAGAAAGTCTATCTACTGTTGACAGAAAGTTCTCTATATACATCTTATAGACCCCTTTTGACTCACCACAGAGGCCTTTCCTATAAATTGCAAATATGTACCTGACCCTAAGCATGACACTAATCCTACCTAGTTTAAGCCTAAACCTCAGCCCTCCTTACATACCAGGGAATGCTCCCTGACACTGTCACTGACCATGAACCTGAACCTGACCATAAGTCCTGACCCTAAGCATAACATAATTGTGCCTTTCCTCATTCATCAGTTTGTTCTCCCTACTCATCTCACAAATCTCTGACTACTCACCTCAAATGGCCTTTGAAACACAATTCAGTGGGCTCTTTCTACACTTTACAAGGCACCTCCCTGATTCACCTTTGTGAACCCTCTCAACTCATCTCAGGGAGCACTTCTACATATGTAAAGGAGCCCTCTGACACACATAATAGTACCCTGCCTACACAGCTCAGAGGTCACTCCCTACAGATCTTGCTGGGCCCTCTGTATACACATCTTAGGTTCCTGCTGACACATCAAAGAATACCCTCTCTACACATCTGAAGAACTGCCACTACACACCTCAGAGAGACATCTGTACAGAACTCAGTGAGTACTCACTATGGTTTTTTGGAAGCCTTCCCTAATCACCTCAGCCAGCTTCTATACTCACCTTAGAGAACCCTCACATTACATCACAGAGAGCCATTACAATAATACAGAGAGCCATTTCAACACACCACAGAGGCCTTCCCATTACAATCCAAATACTCATTTGAATCCTAACACCAACACTGAACCAAATCTTAACCCTCTAACTCTAACACTAACCCCCTAATTCTAATATGAACTATAAATATAACCCTAATCCAAGCCCTAACTTCAAAAACTAACCTTAAACCTAACAGTAACCCTCCCTTCTCAGCTTAGAATCTTCTCCATACAACAATCACAGAATCCTCCCTACACATCTGAGTGTCCTCCTGACACATTGAATAATGTCCTCACATTGAATATGTCTCAAGAGAAGTCCCTACACACCTGAAATAGACAGATCCCTATACAAATAAGTGAGTACATATGATACTCCTTTTCAAGCCCTTCTAAACATCTGAGTGAATCTTTCTATTAACCTCATAATACCCTCACTACACTCTTCAGAAATTCCTTTTGACTGGCCTTCCATATAAACCCAAAATACCCCTACTTAATTGAGCACTCACACTCATGTCAATTAGCTCTCCTATGAACCTCATAAAGCCTTCCTACACCCCTCAGATACCCCTACCACAATACCTCACAGAGCCCTCCTTACACAATGAAAAGAATCCATTTTCACACCTCAGATAAATTTCCTATATGCCTGAAACATACCTCCCTATACATATAAGGATTTAATCCCTACTCACATTATGAACCCTTACTACACAACTCCAAATCCCATTCATACACACCTTAGGGACATGCCCTCCACACTTCATTGAGCAAACCCTAAACAACTCAGAAAACCCTCCTTATAGACCCCAGAGAGTAATCCCTAAAAATGCCAGAGAAATGTTAATTCAAACCTCAGAATGCTCTTGGTACACACCTCAGCAAACCGTACCCACACATCTCCGATAAACCTCCATATTCATCAAATTTCTCCCTACTCACCTCCAAGTGCCTTATCTACACACATGAGAGATTCCGGCTACTATCCTAAAGGAAACCTTTCACCACAGGGTGTTCTCTTTGCTTACATCGGATGGATCTCTCTATTTATTTCACAAGTCCCTCAGTACACAACTGAGATAGCACTCCTGCATGGGCAAAAGCCATTTTCCACACCTCATAGATAGCTTCTGCACACTTAATGGAGACTTCTCTACACACCTCAGAGAGCCTACACAACAAAACTCAGAGAGTCCTTCCTTTCCTACACACCTCACAGTCATCTTCCTCCACAACTCAGAAAGCCCTCCACACTCATATCAAGCACACTTGCTACACAACAGAGGGACATCCATTCACACCATAGAAACTTATACTACACACATCATTTATCAATCCCTAAAGAACTCAGAGAGCAGTTTCCAAACACTACACACCGCCTCTCTACACGAATTTTACAATTCAGAGGACTCTGTTACACATTCATAGAGCCCTCCTTTCAAACCTCATTTTGTCCTCCTTATTCACATCAGAAATCTCCACTTTCTCACCTTTGAAATACATATCTACACCGCTTAGAGAGTACATACCTCTCACCAAAGAGGACATTCCCTAAATACCCCATTCAACTATCCTTTCTGCAAATCTCAGAGAGGCTTCCATCAAATCTCAGAATGCCATTTCATCAAACCTTAAATCTCAAAAAACACTACCTGTGCATCTCAGATAGCCTGCACTAATCATTAAAAAGCCCTCTCTATTCACTACCAATAGCCAAAACTACAAAACTCAGAGAGTCCTCTTCATATTCCATTGAATTTTCTCCAAAATCCCTCAGAGATTCCCTATACTATCTTCAAAGGATGCTCCCATCAAACTTTAGTATGTTCTTCATACTCAAATCAAAGATATCTCACTGTTCACTTCAGAGGGCCTTCCCTACACAGCTGAGACAGCATTTCTCCTCAGATATAAAGCCCTCTTACACCCCTAATAGATTCTTCTGCACACCTAATAGGGACCACCCTACACACCTCTGAGAGACTTTGCCTCACATATTAGTGTACCATCCCTATGCATTTTAATGAGTCCTCACCAAACACCTCAGGGAACCTACAAAACAAAACTCAGAGATCTTTTCTTACTCATCTCAGTGAATCCTACCTATGCATCAAAGAGATACTCCACTCCACACCTCAAAATTACTCCCTTTCTATATGAATTTGTCCTCCATACTCATAGAGCTCTCTCTGCTCACCTCAAATGGTTCTCTGAACACAACTCACTAGAGTTCTTTCTACTCATTTCAGTAAACACTGTATAGACCTGTTTGAGCCCTCTCAACCCCTCACAGTTGGACCTCCCAAACATGTCTAATAGTCCTCTGACATGTCATAGAGTTCTTCTGCACACCTCATAGTGTACTTTACACAGCTCAAAGACCATGCACTACTAACTTCAGAGAGCCCTCCCTATGCAACTTAGGGTATCCTCCATGCACATAAATAAAAGCACTCTCTAATCACCTCAAGGAAATCCCTACACACCTCAGAGAGACATCTGTACATACCTCACTGAATACTTGTTTAAGGCCTCTTCTGATAATGATACTTCTTTGCAATTCCTCTCTAAATACCTCAAATAGACTATCTATGTACCTCAGACAGCCTTCAATGCACACCTTAGAGAACGTTTTTGAGTCACTACATAGACCTTCTATGTACACCACAAACACTGACCCTGATCCTGAACCTAACCTTAAACCTAACCGTAACTCTAAACCCAAGCCCTCCCTACATAAAATAGAGGGCCCTCCCTGACCATGATACTGACCATGATCATGACCTTGACCCTAAACCCTAAAACTAAACACAGCCCACACCGTAATCCCATAATTTCCTCTATTCTACATCAATTTGCCCTCCATACTCAACTCTCAGAGATCTAATTTCTTCCACCAAAAATCCCTGCAAACACAACTCACTGAACCCTTCCTACACATCACAAAGCAACTTTCCTCTGCAATACTGTGTGCCCTCCCAACTCTTATCAGTGTTACATCCACACATGTTAAATTGTCCTATGTCACACATTATGGAACCCTCCTACACAACTCATAGAGCCCTCTTTACACAGCTCAGAGGCCACAAGCTACCAACTTCAGAGAACACTCTCTACACACCTAAGTGTACCTTCATACACATCAAGGTGGCCCTCCCTACGCACATCAAGTGTAGTCCCTAAACACCTCAAAGAACTATCCCTACACTTACAAAGTTACAAAGAACTATCAGTGAGGCATACCTATATACCTCACTGGGTACAAAATATACTCCTTTCCAAGTAATTCCTACTATTTATTTTTCTTGGCAAGACTTCTTTAAACACAACAGAGAGCCTGTCTACTCACCTTAGAAAGCTATTAGTACATATCTCAAAGAGTTCTTTCAACTCATCACTGAGTCATTCTTTATACACTGAAAATACTGACCATGACCCTTAACATAACCCTAATCCTAACCATAACCATAAACACAAGCTGTCCCTATATACCACAGAGGGCTCTCCCTGACTCTGACACTGAGTAAGATATGGATTCTGACCCAAATCTGTAAGCCACACCCTAACTATAACACAATATTAATAGTCCTTTCCCTTTTATATCATTTTGTCCTCCCTACTGATCTCACAGTGCTCTCAATACTCACCTCAAAAGGCTGTCTATAAACAACTTACTGGGGTTTTTCTACCCAGTAAAGAACATCATGCTATGCACATCTGTGAACCCTTTCAATTTACTTCAGGGGCCCCTCCAACACACATCAAGGGGCCTTCCTACAACCATGAATGTGCTTTCTCTGTATACCTCAAAGAGACCTACTATAATGAAGTGAACCAAGAGAACCTTTCCTCCACACCTAAAACACACCTCCCTACACATCTAAGTTACCCCTCTCTATTTAAATCAAGAGCCCTTCATACACATTTAAAAGTACCATACATACACACCTTAGGGATGCTTCCTCAACACGTTTTTGAGCAACACCTAAAAAATAAAGAAAGCCCTCTTCATACATCCCAAAAAGTACTCCTTAGAGATTCCAGAGAAATGTTAATTCAAACTTCAGAATGCCTTTGCTAAACACCTTAGCAAACACTACCTACACATCTCAGACAGACCTCACTACACTCCAAAATTCCTCCCTAATTACTTGCAAGTATTGTATCTACACAACTCAAAGACCACTTGTGATACTTCTTGGATTTGCCTTCCTAAATTGCATGGATGTCCCCTCTAGTATCCTCAAAGAACACTACTATCACACCTTAGTGTATTCTTCCTATTCATATCAAATGGATCTCATGCTTAACTTTAAAGGGCCCTTGTATACAAACCAGAGAGCACTCCTACACAGACAAAAACCATTTTCACCCACAGAGATTTATGCTTCATGCCTGATACCTCCCAAAACATATTAGAGCACCTGAACTACAAACGTCAGGGGGAACTCTGTCCATACTTCACAGTACGCTAACTACACACATTACAGACACCTCCCTATACAATTGAGAAAGCCCTTCCTGCTCACAACAGGTTCCCTTACACCTAAGGGGGCCTTCCATACACATTTCAGAAATACTTCCCATACATCTTATTGAGCAATTTGTACACATCTCAGAGAACTGTCACTTAAAACACCAGTTGACTGCACATCTCAAAATGCCCTGCTTTCAAATTCAGTGGACCTGTAACCCACTTCATAGAACTCTCCTTTCAAACCTCAGTTAATCCACTCAATTCATTTTAGATATCTTTTCTTATTCACATTAGGGGGGACATTCCTACACAACCTGGGAGTTCTTAAAACTCACCTAAGAGCAACATTCCTATACACTCCAATCAAGAGTCCTCCATACAAATATCAGACTTCCATACAAACTTTTGAATGCTCTTTAAAAAAACTTCAAAAAACTCTACACACACACACACACACACACACACACACACACACATATATATATAATAGATAACTCCCACTACCCAACAAAATACCCTCCCTATTCGCCTCCAGACACCATAAGTACAAAACTCAGATATTCCATTAAGTGCCCTCCTAAAATGACTCCAATTCCATCCACTATCCTCAACAAACAGTTCCATCACACCACAGTGTGTTCTCCCTACTCATATTAGATATATCTCACTGTTGCCTTGAGAGGACCCTCCCTACACTACTGAGATAGCCTTTCTAATCAGTCATAAAGTCTTCCTACACCTCTCATATATCTCTCTTCACATCCTGTTAGGGACGTATTTAGGTACGTCTGAAAGCCCTCCCTACATGTATCAGAATTCTGTCCCTATGTATTTTAATGACCCCTATTTTTACACCTCAAAGAAATTACCCTACAAATCTCACAGAGCTCTCCTTACTTATATCAGGGAATCCTACCTACACACTATATAGATCACCCAATCAATAACTCATAGGTCCCTCAATTGTACATCATTTTGTCACCCATACTTATCTCACAGAGCTCTCAGTACTCTCTTTAAATGACCTTCAGAACACAACTGAGTCCTTTCTACTCATCTGAGTATGGATTCCTTATGCACCTGGGTGAACCATCAAAATGCTTCTTAGAGGGCCCTCGCACACACATCTAAGAGACTTCTGACACACATAAGAGAATGCTACTACACTCCTCATATAGTCCCCTTTACTCATCTCACAAAATACAAGTTTGAAAGCCACTCATACAGCAATTGAAATATCCTCCATACACATTAAAGAAAACCTTCCCTACTCCACTCAAGAGCAGTCCCTACTTGCCAGAGTCATCACTACATACCTCAGTGTGTACAAACTATACTGCTTTGGAAGCCCTCTCTACTAAGTATACTACTCCACAAGTCTAAGCACCAGAGGGCCTATAAATGTACTTTTGAGAGCCCTCAATTCACACCTCAGAGAAGCCTTTCAACTCAAAACAAAGGCTCTTCCTATACACCACAAATGCTAACCCTGATCCTAAGCATAACACCCTTGGCCCAACAATAACCCTCAAATCAGTGTGCCCTCCCATCCATATCAGGTTGACCTGTCCTCTCAATTCAATGAGCTTTTACTACTCACATCAAACAGTCCTCTGAAAACGACTCTCTGATCTCTTTCTAGCATTCCTGGAGCTCCATACCTAGATACCTCTGTATGTCCTCCCAAATCACCTCAGGGGTCCTTCCCAGAAATATAAAGAGCACTCAGAAAATATCATGAAATCCTCCCAAATAGCTCATCAAGTTCACACTACACAGACCAGAGGATATTCACTACAAATATCAAGGAACCCACCCTGTAAACATCAGAGTGCATTGTTGACACATAGAAAAGCCTTCACTACTCATATTGTGATCTGCACTTACACCTTTCAGAGAGAAAACCCTACAGAGTTAAGAGAGTACACATCATACTTCTTTTCAAATTCTATGTACACACCTCAGCAAACCCTAACCAAACATCTCAGATCAACCTCACTGCTCACCAAAGAGCCCTCCCTATTTACTTTCAAAGGCTATACCTAGACACCTGAGAGTTCTCATGATTCTTGCTTGACTGACCTCCCTAAATACCACAGAGATTCCCTCTACTACACTCAAAGAAAACACCCATCATAACTCAGTGTTCTCCTTACTCACATCATAGGCACCTCTGTGAGCCTTTTTAATTAACAAGAGTGGGCCCTCCCACATACATAAAGAAGCCCTCCAACAGCCTTCATAAGGCCCCTTATCCATGCTTTAGACCTCACTACACAATGAAAAGAAGCCACTTTTCCACTTCAGAAGAACCTTTCCTACTTACCACAAACATGCTTCCCTACATGTCTAAGTAATCCGTCCCTAATTAAATCACACTTTCACACTTGAAAGTGCTCTGCTGTACATACTCTAGGGACACTTCCTCTACTTCTTTGAGAAACAACCAAACAATTCAGAAAGTCCTCCTTATCCTCCAAGTCAAGTGATAAATTAATCCCCTTATGGGATTAACTGAGTAGTTACTGAAGGGAGTAAGGCTGTTACTGGAGGAATTGTTTTATTGGAGGCATGTGTTTGTGGTATACCTTGTGCATCTGGTGAGTGTCTCTTTCTGCTTCATTCATATTAGCCACTTCCCTGCACCACACAATACTGCCATGATATTTAACCTAATCTCAATGTCCAAAGAATGAGCCAGCTTTCCATGGACTGAGACCTCTGAAACTGTGAACCCTTAAATAAAATTTTCCTCCTTTATAATTGGTCTGGTCAAGCCTTTTAGTCACAACAGAGAAAAACTGATGTAAACACAGCCATAGCCCTTTTCATAGGACCGTTTACATAAAATAC